>NW_013665662.1:183667-187052 GCF_000517525.1 Limulus polyphemus | reverse complement strand
CCTTCCCTCTAGTCTTACACTGCTAAATTAGGGACGGCTAGCGCAGGTTACCGTCGTGTAGCTTTACGCGAAATTCAAAACAAACAAACAACTGACAACTCTTTATTACATACCGTATTGCCCTAATTAACGCCCCCCCCCGGTATTTTTATGAAACTTACCTTGTGTGACATCAATAGTAATCCAACATATAATCCATTTTTATTACCGTAAATATGATTTGGTTATTAGAATTGTTGTTTACTTATCCACTTACGTTAATATTCTTACGTATGTTAATGGTAATTTCTTAAGTTAATTAATCGAAATGCAGTATCACAACTCAAGTGGGAAGAACGTTTATCAAGATTTCTTTCTTTATATTCAATTTTTAATAATACTTAAATCGTGATTTTTATGCTTTCAATTTATGTGTGTTATCTAAATCATCAAGGAAATCAATTCCTGCAGATTCATTGTGTTGGTAGAATAGTAATTATTGTGTTTAAGATCTTTCGATTTTATTGAACGTCAGCTGTTAATATAACACACTACGCAAAACAATTCTTGTCTTTTTTAACTTATTCGTTGTGAGCAACTTATTTCCAAATCATCAATTCTTCAAGAAATGGAAAAAAAGTAGTAACTATTTTTTTTTCTTATCGTACTTGTGAAAATAAGAATGAAACTTGTTTGTTTGTTTGTTTTTAATTATGCACAAAGCTACACAAGGGCTCTCTGTGCTCTGCCCACCATGGGTATCGAAACCCGATTTCTAGCGTTGTAAGTCCGCAGAAAGATGAAACTTAAAGCAATCAAATACGAAAACACTTTTTTATTAATCACTCCAATAAGCTTTATGTTATATGACTATAACATTGGATAATTTAAGTAAAGCTATTAACCAAAATTAATTCATAACACCAGACATAGATTTCTTTTAACTTTTCAATAGAACTATAATAGTATTTTCCATTCATAAGTATTATTGGAGTAGCAAAGGGATAAATCTCTGGTATTGCAAACTAAACGATACCTGTTGAGTTTCGGGAGTTGAATGCTAAACTATGACTGTTGAGTTTTGGTTATGGTTCGTCCTTGATTGAAGAGGACCATCTTCATCATCATCCATTGATTTTGTGTGTTTGGAGGTGACTGATTAGCCTGATCCTGGCTTGAAAATATCTGGCACAATGAGGGCTAGACAGCAGGAGGGGTGGGGCTGGTAGGTTCTGGTGGTTACTTACTATTGCTTTACGTGCTGCACGCTTGTTCTGGGCTGTCAGGATGCGATGTTTTTCATATGTGGCTACTCCCTTTGTAACAGCACTCCTCCAGGCTGAGTGGTTTTGGGCAATAATTTCCCAAGTATTAGGATCGATGTTGCAGTACTTTAGAGCAACCTTGAGTGTGTTCTTGTAGCGCTTCTTCTGACCACCACAGGAGCGTGTTCCGGTCTGTAGTTCACCGAAGAAGATGTGTTTGGGAAGGGGTTTGTCTGGCATTCTGACAACATGGCCGGCCCAACGGAGTTGTATTTTCCTCAGCTGGGTGTGAATACTGGGAATGTCAGACTTGTTTAGGACCTCGGTGTCAGGGACCTTGTCTTGCCATTTGATGTTCATAAGTTTGCATAGACAGTAGAGATGGAATCTATTGAGTTTTTTGGCATCCCCTTGGTAGACAGTCCATGTTTCAGACGCGTAGAGGAGGGTAGTGAGCACAACAGCCCTGTAGACTTTCAGCTTGGTTTTGAGTGTCACCCCTTTGTGATCCCAAACTGATGAACGTAGCCCACGAAAAGCAGTGCTTTTCTTGGCTATTCTAGAATCAGTTTCGCCGTCAGTGTGAACACAGCAAGACAGGGTGCTACCTATGAAGGTGAATTTGTCCACGGCTGTTAGTTTCTGGTTGTTGACTGTGATATTAGGTCATTGGTACTGTTTTCCCGGAGCAGGTTGCTACATCACTTCAGTTTTCTGAAGTTTTCACAGGAGGTGGCAAATAGGTCCACATTTCTCTGCATGTCTGCTTCACTTCTGGTGTTTAGGACATAGTTATCAGCGAAGAAGAAATGACGCAGTCTTAGTCTTAGCCTTAAGGTGTTGAAGACTGAATAGCTTACCATCCATTTGGTATCTAATGTCAATGTCTGGGTCGCCATCCTTGAAAGCGTCAGTGAACATGACTGTGAACATGATGCTTAAAAGCGTTGTTGCCAGTACACAGAACTGTTTAACTCCGTTTGTGACTGGAAAGAGATCAGAAGGCTGGCCATTATCAAGTACTGGGGTTTGCATGATATCATGAAACTATCGCACCCTCAGTATAAACCTGTCCGAGCACCCAAATTTTCTCATATTCTTCCAGAGCCCTTTCCGGATGACAGTGTCAAAAGCCTTGTAAGGTCAATGAAGGTGGTACTGAATATCACGGCTGCTTCATTCAGTGAGAGACGACCCTATGGCCTGAGCCGTCTATGTGTAGGTTTGTCGCTACAGCTTCCAGTGAATCCACACCTGCTGCTTCCTCCCTTATCCATCGCCACAGGGCTTTGGTAGATGAAGGTTGATGAAGATGACTTGCGCGTGAGTTGGATTAAAGTGAGGGAGAGGCCTCACTCTCTCGCCAGGACACATTAGGCACCAATGACAAGACGTGGTTGAGACGATTGGAAGATGATTTAGGATGCCGGAATGGTGACAGAGTTTGTCATCAAACCGCCTTAGGGGCTCCACTCCGGAATTTCTGTCAGGGTCTTCTCCCTTAGCCTTTATCCCTCCCGAGATGTCCACAAGACAGTGAAACTAATTTCCCATATCTGTTGAATCTGGTTCATGGACACCAGGGTGAATTTGTAGTTGAAAGCTAAATTATATCTGTTCGGAAGTTGCAAGCCAAACTACATCTATTGAATTTCGGAAGTTGCAAACCAAACTATATCTGTTGAGTTCTTTTCTCCAACACATTTTGCCTTATAGGAGTGGTATTAGACTGGTTGTTGAGGTTTTCGGTTTTTTAAGCCTTTAATTCCCTTAAATATTATACGTTTTGATTTTGCAGCTGAATGTGACCTTTCCTATTCATTTAGTTGTATTTTTCTCCAGTTGTGTCTGATTAGTTTTTATTTCAATATTTCTATCACTTTAGGGCTATTACTTTCTTCCATTAAGTGTCCCCCCCGCAGTGGCTCAGCGGCAGGACTAAGGCTTACGACATTAAAAATCGGGTTTCGATACCCATTGTGGGCAGAAAACAGATAGCCCATTGTGTAACTTTGTGTTTAGCAACAATCAAACCCAACCTTATCCACTATGGTTTAAAGTGTTTAAACTTTGTTTCTTCAACTTATTACATGGCCATAAACACATGAAAAGTGTTGGTTGTACGTTTTTCGCCCCCCAGT
>NW_013665662.1:161653-182767 GCF_000517525.1 Limulus polyphemus | reverse complement strand
TTTGTACGTTTTCCTCCTCCTCCCAAAATTGTAGGGCTTAATTTGAACTTTTTTTGTGTGTGCAAAAAGCTACAAAATGGGCTATCTCCGCCATAGTGAATTGATCCCCAGATTTTAGCATTTTAACTACTGAAATTTATCACTGATTCACCTGACTAATTTGAAATTAATTTGATTATACAGGTTCTAAAAGATTATTTTGCAATCTCAAAGTGATGCTTTCATGCAAAACCAGCAACCAGTAACATAAACTAGATAATCCAAGTTTTAACAGGACACCAAATCACTGACTCTGGTAATGTTTCACCCAACATCGACAGACGAAGAATGAGTAAGTTCATGTACTCATCTTATCACTTTCGTAGTCTTATAATTTTCTTTGTTACCTCTGTTGTTACTACTCTATTCTTACGTAACTCAACCCATCATTCTTGTATGTCAGTTTTGTAATTTACATAACTATTTCGCTATAAATCTGTATTTATAAATGTTTTTACTCGTTAAAGATAAATTCCAAAATATAATAAGGTGTCGGTATATTATTCCAATCATAGAATAGACTTTTAAATTTAACTATCAAATCCTTCACTGACTTCCGTTGGAACTGATCTGGTTGTAACTGAATATCTTGATCAGTTGGTTAATACGGTTCTAGTGGTGAACAAAACTGACGTGACATTTTCACTTTGCTTTAATCAGTTTAGTTGAAACCGTTACACACAAGAAACATTACAACAACAAATGTTTTCATACAATAAACATTTCAATAACTTATGCTTAATTCTTGATTACTTCTATTTCCTCTTGATTCTTCTTTCATCACGATCTTCATAACCACTGAGCTTAATCGGAACTTTCCGTTTTCCTATGTACCGTATACGAGCAAATAACGGTTTTAACACGACGTCATCGTTTGAACAAAACATTGGCATTCAACCAAAAATAATCATTCCCACACAAAGAGATGTTTTTGTTTTAACCAAGCCCTACACACACATTACCTGAGGAACATCAGTGTACAACATTCTCAACAACGTTTGTTTTCTACATTACGTCATTGTATAACTGTATACTTGCTGGCCTTGGTGAGATCTCCGGGTGATTTTTTTTATATATAACTACTACTTAATTTATCAATAAAGATAAGAAAATAGCTGTTAATAAAAAAAGGTTAAGGATGGGATAACATATGATGACCAAACAAGGTATTCGTTTGTACATGTAGAAAAATAATTAAATCTTAAACTGGTATAAAGTTTTACTGGATCTGTGAGAAGCCAAAGCTGTAAATTAATTGTGTCCTCCATGTTGAGCTCGAAAGCAACAATTAATTCAGTTCAGTAACCTAATACTTTACTTCATACCTGAGAAACCTTATAGTTACAATAAAATAAAATAGAAATTATTGAAAAAAACAAAATATTCTTTTTTTGTAAAAATGACCCTTTTTTGGATGATAATTGTGTTTAATTTCCGTTTGAGTTTTGCCTCTCATCTATTGTACACAAACAATCTTCAATTGAAACTTTGAACCAATTAATGTCTTTCAAGTAAACGATGATAATAAATTTCCAACAGCATTAGTTTGACGGACACAGAGAGAAAATGCTGGAGAAAATCAAAGGCATCTTGAAAATCTCACTTCTAACCACACGCCCTGATGACAAAATCTCATAAACTGTTATAAAAACAAAGTTTTGGAACAAAATTATATCAATGTATTATAAAGAAATTATATTCCGAGCAACTTTTATAATATATCCTACAACATTAAGAAAACAAAGATATTTGAATTACATTTTATCACAAAGTACAAATTGAAGATTGTGTTCAGTAAACGACGGATGACCTTTCTTGACCAATGTTAACGAGAAACTAGCTCAATTAAGTTCCACTTTAAGTTTCTACAAAATAGTTCTTTAAAGACCGGTAACTACTAGGATGTGTATTTGTAACTTCATTGCTTTTTAGTGAGAGTGGAAAACATTGCTCGTTTTGTAGCTTCATAATAGGCTAGCGAGTGAAGAGTTATCATAAACGTTATGCGTTATTATAGAAGTTCTATAAGAATCACGTGATAGTATGAACACTATGTAAACACCATATATAATATGCAAGTATTATGGATGTAGTACTTTCGTGACGATTATTTCGCACCTTTAGTTTCTGGGCTTAGTCAGACGTTCAACGTGAATATGATGTGCTCAGCAGTTCGGTTGTCACAAATGGTCAGGGCTAAAGCAGTACAATATATAGGTCTTTGAATCCTTTCAAATGACGTTTGGTACTGTACATACGCTGAAACAAACAGATAGAAAAGACTACGTTTCCCTTTTCATTAATATCGATAGTAACTTTGGGCGTGAGTGACATGGCCTACTGGGATGTACTGGTGTAATACAGTTTCGCGTAACCCTTGTGCTTCACTCAGAACTGCCCTGATCAAGTCAAATCTTGTAGTCAGTTGTGCTTCGTATTTGTTGATGTATAATCACAAAAAAACTGGCCACATAGATAAAGAGAAGAGTTCATCGTTTTACCGCCAGCTTCAACGACGCTAGAAATCGGGTTTCGATACCTATGATAGGTTAAGCACAGATGGCCCATTGTATAGCTTTGTGCTTAACAACAACCAAACTGAAATCCCTTTTTTATTTTTACCCGAGACTTTCATTTGTCACATAATTTGTCGCCCATATGAAATAAAACTCACTTTGTTCTGTGTGAAACTTGTAGTCCATACATTTCACTTGTGTTCCAGTTGAGCATAAACACGTTTTGCATAAACTAAGCTCCTCCTGTTATTGTGGTATTTAATTTACTTGTTTGTTGGTCAAGTTGGAGTGTCACAACTATACAAGGTTCACGTGTTAACAATAGACATTACATAAACAACACGTTTTAGTACAGACACTACATAAACGTAATGTGTTAGTATAAACAATATATAAATATGGCATTAGTATCGTTATAGAACTTTTATAATTATAATCTCTTTGAATACTTAGAAATGTAAAACCTATTTACTTTTCAACGGAGTTTATGTTTACCCTTTACATTGTAGTGCAGTTAATAAAATTAAATTACCCTTTACATTGTAGTGCAGTTAATAATATTAAATTATCCTTTACATTGTAGTGCAGTTAATAATATTAAATTATCCTTGACATTGTAGTGCAGTTAATAATATTAAGTTACCCTTTACATTGTAGTGCATTAGTAATATTGAATTACCCTTTACATTGTAGTGCAGTTAATAATATTAAATTATCCTTTACATTGTAGTGCAGTTAATAATATTAAATTATCCTTGACATTGTAGTGCAGTTAATAATATTAAATTATCCTTTACATTGTAGTGCAGTTAATAATATTAAATTATCCTTGACATTGTAGTGCAGTTAATAAAATTAAATTATCCTTTACATTGTAGTGCAGTTAATAATATTAAATTATCCTTTACATTGTAGTGCAGTTAATAATATTAAATTATCCTTTACATTGTTATGCAGTTACTAATATTACATTACCCCTTACATTGTTATGCAATTACTAATATTAAAATATAACAATGAAATAAATAAATTAATACAATAAAAACAATAAGCATCTAATTGCTTCGTTAGTAGTTACTACATTAATATTTTCTACGTGTACACAAACACACACACACACACATACATGCATATATAATATATGAGAATTAAAGTTCCTCTCGTGTAATTTATTACCCTATTAGAGAAGCTTACTTTTCAATTTAAATGTACAGAAAGGAACGCCTCGAAGGTTCTTAATTTTTTGAACACGATACTCAAAATATATTCGTTATACTTTTCCCGGTTTTCAATAACACAAATTAATCTTCAACATCTTCCAAGAAAAATATCCATCAGCAACATCCATCGAATTAGAAAATGTTAAATATTTTAATATTAATTGATAGCACAAAACCATCTCATTATTTGTATCTTTTTTTCCTACATTTCAAGTTAACGAACGGGTTCGCTTGGCTTTAAAATTCAACATATATGTATATATATGTTTCAGATATTGATTTCAAATACATGTATATAACTTAAAACAATGACTGTTTTGATATACATACGCACATTATAAATTGAAATATCACGATCCACTAATGTAAGGTAAATAGCAACAACATGTTGATATAGCAAATTATATTTTTCTTTTCTAATGCGTTGTGTGAATTATTAGCTGTAGTTATTCTATATCATGTAAAATCTATCTCTGTTTACTAGTGATAATTCGTCGATCATGAGACACATTTCTTGTAGCTATTTTTTGTGAGAGATTCAAAGTTAATATTGCAAGAAAAGCTGAACAATCTTATAATTTTATAATTAAGGATGGCTAAGCCTAAATCTTGGGTTCATATTGAAAATACCAAATACTTTTTTTCTGCCATAATAATAATAATTCTAAACACAACAGTGTCCTTACTTTTCTCTACATTTGAGGAGTTTCATTTTTCTTGTGTGTTGTTTTAATTGTTTTTCTTGTTCTCTTAAATTAACTTATCAAGGTAGACACAATAATATGTTAACGGATAACCTTTATACAGTTATGACAGTGATTGTGATTTAGCTTTGTAAACACAGCATACAAGTTTATGACCAAATAATTTGTACTATGTTTTCCTATTGCTTTGACTTTTGTTGTAAAAACCAGCGAATCAACTAAAAACCACAATAATAAATCACATTTATTCTTTTCGATCCAAAGACTTTTCTTATTTGTTAAATAGTATGCATTGATATTGTTTCTTGACGTCATTACATTTCATTACTAAATTGAAATAGACAGAAACAAAATTATTTATAGCAATTTTTGTCATTATTCAGTTTTTTGTTTCTCGTGTATTTGGTTCAAATTCCATATTTCATATTTCTACAAATATTTCTAGAGTTTTAATACGGAGTTGATCACTGAAGATTAGGCCTAAAAATGAGGTATTGCTAACGTTTAATGCAAGAATTTTTGAATGTTCAATAGAAATATAATTATTTAAGTTATCGTAAAAAATCTGAGGTTATAACGAGGTTACGTTAACCTTGTCCTCCTGACATTATATCAAAAGCTAATTTTGTTTATCCTATGAACACCTACAACTGTGGCTACAATTTTGGATATTAATTATTTGATAAATTACGTTAGAAAATCTAACCCTAAGAATTCTATCTTGACATTATTTTTCCCTCTCCATAACTATAACGTGTAGTGTTAAGGTGTTGATTCTAATTTTTCAGTGCACAAGACAGTATTTATTATATACTGTGACACATTATTTTCAATGAGATCTAGAAAGAGGAAATGCAAATCAAACAGACATAATATTCACAATAGTTTTCTAGTTAACGTTTCTGGGATTTAATCAATTTGTTGATACCTTTCATACTTCGTACTTAATATCTATATTTTAATTAAACCAAATAATGACTTGAGATTTAAAATTAATAAAGTTATAAAGAAATAATCAGTCTCGTTATTTCAAGGGCTACTAATTGGTTTCTCTCACTCTCGTTAATAGTTCCACACTTGGGACTAATATAAACTGAAACCTAGGAGTATCTGACCTGTCCTTTTATCTAACGTATGCGTAAGATATCAATAACAAAAATTATGGCCTTCGACTCTCATTGATGAATTCATGATAATCATATTGTTGAAAATTAACATCTTACAAAAAACATTGTTAGATAAACTTTCTGAAATGTTGCTTAGTTTATCCAAGTAGCACAGAAACATGGTTAATAGTGTTATTATTATTATTATTATCAGTGAAATTATTTTAATTTTCAAAACTGGCAGTTTTCTGAATAACATATTAAATATTCATTCCATTGCTTCCCATTCTTTTTAATTCCTCAATTTTCCTGATAACGAACTTTTCAGATCTTGTCTCCCCTTTAGGAACAGCTGTAGGTTTACAAACTTACAACGTTAAAATCCGGGGTTCGGTTTTCCGCAGCGGACATAGCAGATAACCCAATGTGGCTTTGCTGTAAACAAACTTTCAAAGCTTATCCTGCCTAACAGTAACAGAGCTTCATATAATTTACGCAAGGAGCACGCGGTGGTTCTATATAAAAATGAAAAACAAAGTTTGATAACGAAAATTTGAACGTGATGTACACAAATGATCTTACCAGCGAACAGATTCACATTTTAATCATTACTGAAAAAAAAAAATGAGAGCCGGTGACATGAAAGAACCATGTGTACTTAAGCTTGCGTGTTCTCTTAACTTAATATCGTGGAACTTGTCACACAGGTTGATACTGAGAGAACAAGCACACTAGAGACAAAGAAACAAAAAAAAAATCCAAATATTTGCAACTAATCAGCAAACAGGAGTAACCACAGAAGAACTGTATATTTTTCTGCTTAATCCTTGATCTTTTTTTTTTTTCAAACACAACAATGCGTTTACAAAAAAAGGAATCAAACGAACGTACTAATGGATTTGTTAAGGTACAAAATGATAGTGAATTTGTATTTCATCTTGGCAATCGTAATTAAGGATTGAAATAACAAAGCCGCGTGGATATCCTTGAAACTTTGGAACTAGTTTTAATTATGTTATAACAGGCGAAATCTTGACTTTTTAAAACTTCTACTTTACCTTGTTTTTCTTATTTTTATCACAATTTTATTTCCCCATCATGAATTGTGTTAATTAAGAAGAAATTATATAGTGTTCATGGTCTCTTCTTTTCGTTCAGTCGTCATCAGTTAAACCTTGAGCAAGTGTTCTCATGTAACAGATATTGTGTAATAAATCACTAATATAAGGGTTAGAAGTCAGAAACGTGTTGTTGTAAAAATGCTTTCGGGTTTACATTTGCCTTGATGTTTTTGTGTGTGTGTGTTTGTTTTTAACATACAGTTTGCTCTGCTTCATTGGCTTCTTATGGGAAAATACACAGAAGAAAAATAATAAACAGAAACATTCACATTATAATGAGAATATATTATTGCCAAATAAATATAGTGTTAACAAAGACATTGTAAATAACATGCCCGAGATTGCTTGTGTTCACTCATGGGTTTATTACCGAACGCCTACCAAGCTCACGAACCAAACGACCTAGAAGTATATCATAGGTGGACAATCACGAAAGTAATTCACCTACACAAAACACTTTCAGTTTTCAGAAAAATTTATTTTTCTTCTTTTTGTCATAATGAGTTTGCAAAAACCAATATGTGCATCCTGCTAGTATAATTAAAGTCTGTATATCACGTCTCACGAGCTATGCCAACGTGTCTATTTCTAGCGGTAATGTAATATGATACAAGGCCACTCTTAATACAAAACTACTAGCATTAATGTATATTTAACCTGTAATGTGCGTTTGGTTCTCAGCCCGACTACATCCATAATACAAAGAAACCATACAGATTAAAAGAAGAAACAAAATAAAACAACTTGATAAGTCATAAAACTATAAATCAAATAATCAGAGTGTTTCCAGAAGGTAAACCTTACCTTCTTCAGGGATGAATTGAGAATGGATTTGAATTTTTTTTGTTTCCTTAGTACAAAAGTACATGTACATCAGTAAGTTCGAAGGCTTATAACTCTGAAAACAGATAGCCTATTGTGTAACAAGAAACAAACAAACAAACAAAGCTACCAAAAGGGTTATCAGCACTCTGTCTATCGCGGATAAATTAACCCCAAATTTTAGCATTGTAAGTCCGTAATCTTACCGCTGACCCATCAGGAGACATGAGTTTGGAAGGGCTACACGAGGGCTTTCTGCGCTAACCATCCCTAATTTAGGAGTGAAAGACTAAAGGGCCAGCTAGTCATTATCACCCACCGCCAAGTCTTGGGCTATTATTTTACTAACAAATAGTGGAATTGACCATCACATTATAACGACCCCAGGGACAAGGATTCGAACCCGCGAGTCGAGCGTCCTGACCAGTTTAGAAGGACAAGTCTTGACATGATTAAAATCAAAAGTGAGAAATCTAGGAACATTCACACACAAAGTATGTTCATAACATAAAATCTAAGAAACTAATTTTATTGTTTATTGAATATGATGGTTTGAAGATACGTAAACCTAGTTTTACTTTGTTTACTAAATTAACTTATAAAATACATTAGTTTTTAAGTTTAGTTTGTTTATTAAATTAATTCGTGAAATACATTAGTGTTTATTTTAGTTTGTTTATTAAATTAATTTATGAAATACATTAGTGTTTATTTTAGTTTGTTTATTAAATTAATTTATAAAATACATAATGTTTATTTTAGTTTGTTTATTAAATTAATTTATGAAATACATTAGTGTTTATTTTAGATTGTTTATAAAATTAATTTATAAAATACATTAGCGTTTATTTTAGTTTGTTTATTAAATTAATTTATAAAATACATTAGTGTTTATTTTAGCTTGTTTATTAAATTAATCTATAAAATACATTAGCGCAAACTAAAATAAACGCTAATGTATTTTATAAATTAATTTAATAAACAAACTAAAATAAATTTATTAAATTAATCTATAAAATACATTAGTGTTTATTTTAGTTTGTTTATTAAATTAATTTATAAAATACATTAGTGTTTATTTTAGTTTGTTTATTAAATTAATTCATAAAATACATTAGTGTTTATTTTGTTCTCAACAGGACTGATATATTATATTTACTAAATTGATTCCGGAAGAAACGATTTCCAGCAACATATACATTTTGAATCCACGCACAGGTGTGGAGGGAATGCATAAAGACCTTTTAAATTGTATGATTTTGAACTACTACCTAATAAACAAAAATTTTACAAAAATTGCCACAGCACATTATTGGCTGATTTTTCATTGTCTCCTAAATTAATTATTTTTATCGCTTTCCTGAGTAGAGTAGAACTGGAAAGTGCTAGCAGTACTTTGCGATGCAAAATATTTCAGGATCAAATAACGTTGATGTCTGGACCATATGGTTTTATAGTTTCGCTTTTTTTTAAACTAACTCACTTCGAAGCTTTTACCAAGGTTCCCTCCTCCCCACCCAGCAACCCCCTTTTTCTTTACAAGCTTGTTTGTTTATTGTTTAGCACAAAGCTACATAATGTCTTCCCGCTGGTCTGCTGGGGGGGGGGGGTCATTTTAAAAAAGGGCGTTTAAAATTATATTATTGTAATGACTTAATAGAAAACAACTAATAACCTCTCAAGTCAGGTTTCTGTTTCCTTAATTTGTCGACCACTGTCTTTAATTAGCGCTATGTAACGTATTTTTGAAAGTTGTTGCTATAACTATTTATTCAAAGATCTTCATATGGTAACTCCAAGCCGCTGATAGCATAAAAGTAGTTCAAAAATAATTTATGAATATTTAGAAATGACTCATCATCAGTATATGACATAGAGACAAAAAAAAAAGGGTGTGATCTCACACACTTAAAGTACAACAAAACAAAGGCGTAGAAGTGAATAATTTCATTTTACCGAGATCATAATTGTGAATCGTCTGGAAAAGGCACATAATTCTGAAACATGAAGTATTAGATAAGAAAAGTAGATAAATTTTCTAATTTAACATTCATCACAAGAGTACGTTTTTCAAAACATTTTACATCAGAAGTTTCCAGATGGTGAAATCAGGGAGTCTGACTGGGGCGATATTTACTTAGTACAAGTTCAAGCACAGCTGGATTGCCTGATGACGTCACTCTTCAAGGTCAAAATGGCGGTAATGACCTTTGTCAGGTGGCGTCACTGGTATGATGGGATGTTTTCCTACCGTCTGATGTAGACCAGCACATGAGAAAGCAGGCTTAATTAGACCCGAGGGTCTTTACTCTCAAGATACGTTGTCTAACTGGTACGGCAAGGGCGTTCTGCTTCACGCGACAAAATGAAGATATTATTAAGTTTTTTTTTACTCTCTATGTTGATATAAAGCTTTGGATTATATATGTGTCTGTTATTTTTTTATAATATACTATTGAATACACTGTTGAAGAATAGAAAATACTACAGACTTGTTCGAAAAGTAAAAGAATATCACTAGAACGTATCCGATTTAAATAAGAATGTTAATAACGCACGGACAGCAAAGAACCATTTATCCCCTCAAAGCTGTCCTTCTACAGACACCTTTTTTAAGAAACGAAAAGAAAAATAAATCCTACTCTTTATTTCTCGCAGACAATTAGTAAAGTGCCGACGACAATTCATTCAACAAGTCGATCACGCTGCCCGAAATGTCTCCCGGTGGGTCAGCAGTAAGTCTACGAACTTACAATGATAAAATCCAGAGTTCGAATCCCGCATTGGGCAAAGCGTATATAGCCCATTGTGTAGCTTTGCTTTTAAACAAATTGTTAAGAAAGTAAAACGGTCTTAACTTAAGCCATGCCTATCTTTTCTAAATCTTATATTTCGGTCCCCTCGTCCTATTATCTTCAGAATATAGGACAAAAAATGACAGTTCTTTAGCTTATCGATTTCATGGATAATCTTGTAAAATTCAATAAGATAACCACGTATCCTTATCTTTTTTTTTTCTCAAGAGAAAATAAGTTAACATATCCTAGTAGCCATCCTATGAACCCTTTCCAATAAGTCAATATCTTTTTTCATATCATGCGTTCAAATCATGATAACCGGAATGCATTACCTTACACTTATTATAATTAAAGATTATCTATCAAATATTTGTCCAATTTACCAATTGAATCAAATCATTCTGTAATGCCTAACATCGTAAATACAGCTAGAAAAGCCCAAGAATTTAACGTCTTCTTCAAACTATCAATATCATGATTGTAAATAAGAAAAAGCTAAGGCTCAAACACTAACCCCCGAGAAACTCCACTAATGATAAGGGTTCACCTTGTCTTGGCTAGACTCCATTAATAACAACATTTTTGCTTTTCTCATCCAAACACTCTACAATTCAATTAAGTGGTATTTCACCAGCCCACACTCATGTGTTTGTTCCTAGTTCATCTTTTGTGTATTCTAAAGTACAAGTGTACGTCCTTTCTACCATCTAGACAAAAAGTAATACCTTCGAAGAAAAAAAGAAAACTGGTTAGTTAGACAAGACTTCCCTTCAGTGAATCCTTGTTGCCTGTCTTTTATGATATCATGTTTCACTAAATGGTTTTGTAAGGCTTCCTTTGTCAGTCTCTCTAGGATTTTTCCCACTACAAAAACAAGAATAACTGGCCCATAATTTCTTGGGAAACTCTTATCACCTCCTTTAAAAATAACAGTAATAATCCCGAGACAACTGCCAACTCTCTATTGATAACCTACGAAAAATGAAGAGGTTTGCATGTCTGATCTTTGACCTCCTTTAAGACATTATGGAAAACTTTGTGTGGCCCCGGTGCTTTATCTACACATAATTTATCAATTTTTCTATTTACTACCAAGAGATTAATATCCGCATAATGCAGGTTCATATTTCCTATAGAATGACCAGGGTCAGAAATATTGTCTCTAATAAAAACAGAAGAGAAGATTTAGAAGTTCATTCATCTGTTGATCTCAAAAACATAACCTTGTCATCAGTCTTCTTTAAGTGCCCAGGCCCCATTTTAACATTTTGCTTATACTTAACATACTTCAAAATCCTTGCTGTTATACATTATCCGCCAGATATTTTTCACAAGCCCCTTTGGATTTCATAATTTCTTCTAATCCTTGCCTTCCTAAGTGTTGAAAATCTTCCAGCTTTACTGTCCATTGAACATTCTTAAAATTGTGGTATTTATTTCTGGTTTTCTCCTTTATACCTTTGGTAAGCCAATTATTTTTTACGTTCCATTATCATTTTCCTCTTTTTTATTATTATTTAGAAATATGCTTTTCTTGAACTACAAGCAATTTATTTTTAAACTTTTCCAATACGTCTCGCATCATCTTTTAACTCGTTATCCCAAGTCACTAATTATAAATATTGCCTCATGGACTCAAAATTGGCTTTATGAAAAGGGTTAGTATCTACATGGTAATGGTAACTGTGATACAAAACTGGTCGAGTGTAACTAATAATAAAGGTTTTACCTTTCATTGTGCCAAAAAACGTCGGTTTTTGTGTTTTCTACTGTAAATATAGTAGCGAAATATGCATGAAAAAGAAATTACTATGTTTATCTTTAAAACTATTATTTATCTTGCTATCCTCTAGATTTCCAATCTCCAAACTCTTCTCTGCTCAGGCTATCTTAGTAATTCGATTATTCCTAACTTCCCAAGGTCTATCATCGCCATGACGATAGTCAGTACCCAGAGCTTAGAATTGCAAAAACACAAAAATTGTCTATATTACACAAACAAAGTTTGCTCTAGTACATAGAATTTCTCTTTGCAGCCTTCTTCAAGGTTGTGGCTTGTATGCAGACCGTGAAAATATTTCCTGGCATTATAAAATCTCCAGTTATTCAGTGGATAAAGTTTTAAGCACATTAGTCAGCCCAGTATTAACTTATGTAGGTACCGGAAAGAGACATGACTATTTTTCCAAAGCATCTTCATACCACACTAATTGCTTATAATAAACCACATTTTAGGATTGGGAGCAGTAAACATCCAAAGCATCTTCATACCACACTAATTGCTTATAATAAACCATATTTTGGGATTGGGAGCAGTAAACACACACCTTATGTACAGAAAAATAGTCTTTTCGAATGTCCATTCGCGATCCATTAAGTGAGATAATCAACTGAGTTGCTGTATCTCCACTAATCCTTTAATGCTAAGCTGAATTTATTTGTTGGGCCCTGTATTCCACGTACGAAGAACTTCCAAGAAATGAAAAAAAAAATCAGATGGGTAACTTGTTGACTCATAATAATGTTGAACAAATGTGTCTTTAATGGCCCTATAGTATGGGTTCCCAAGAAGCAGTAGAAACATAATAACATCTCTACCGAACATCTTGTGCACCGCAAGTCAATGCCGACAAGGCCTTTCTTTCAATATTAGATGCTAACAAATGCCCGTTGAAACAATTCAACGGTAATTTTCCTAAATATAGTGATGAATAAATATGATATATGCAGTAAACCCAATCCCTCGTCAGCAGTTTGCAGCCGTCTTTTGTCATTCCTTGTGTTATTTCAATAAGGAAAATTGTATTGCGTTTGTTTTCAAGCAAAAGTGTCAAAGAGCAGATATTCAATTCAAATCAATTTATTCGACATGGTATAATAAAATCATGCATGTATATAATACCGACTTGAAAAATATATAAAATACTAGATGTACTTCTGTGGGGTCCCCGAAAGTGTTCTGTTTCAAGAGTAAATAAAACCAAAATCAAGAGTAACAAATATTTCTTGCTTTTGAAGTTCATATGCCATGTTGTATTGTAGCCTACAGGGTGCATAATTCTTCTCGTGATTCATGGCACGCGCGCGTTTTCCTGACGTCACAACAGTACAAATTGCAACGTTAAACGTCCCTTGTGGGACGTCATTTTAGTGGCTACTGTCTGACTGACAGACAACACACTATAGTATAATGGTGCGAGTGGTTAACACAGGTTACCGAACAACAACAAATATTTTCTCAAACACGTTCCTCTCTTTATACGTTCCGTTCATACTCCTATCTTTGAAATATTTATTTCAATCAGTCGACGGAGGAAGTCCTGTTTTTTTTCATGAAATTCCTTCACAAAAAGACATTTTTGTTCTTAATAAGTTTTCTTACAAAGTTCATACAATCCAAATTTAAAAATGTAGGAATTCCAAAAAAATAAAAAATAAAAAAATATTTTTTCTGTAATATACTCTTGAAACAAACATTTTGATGTACATATGTTTTTTTCTACGATTAACCATTCAGGAGATACAGAGCGTGACAAACAGACATACATTTGGCTATTATATGTATATATATAGAGAGATATTCAGGTCTGTTGGGACTGCCCCCCCCCCCCAAGGGGCACAGCGGCATGTCTGAGGTCTTACAACGCTAGAAACAAAAAAGTGTACGGTCGACAGGCATTTATGTTATTATTTACATATTTACAATACAATAATTATCATGGTATATAATATATTATGGCAAATGTGCGGTTCAGATGCATGCTATTATGGCTTTTCTTCTTGGAAACCCATGATACAGCCCAATAAAGAAAAATTTGCAAAAGAAAAAATAACTCAAAAAAAAAACTTGTAATTTAATGACACATAAACTACCAGTCGACAGATCACGCGCAAGACGTTATATATCGTAATAAAATTAAATGTCTCCCACTCATAACGTGGAGGATTTACTTAGTATATAATGAACAAAGGTCGCAAACTGTGAAAAAAAGTCATTATGATTCGAACTTTAATTAATTATAAGGATTATATTTTCAGCTCTTCATGAGCGTGTTTAACCGAAACGTCAGGCAAGATATATATATATATATATATTATCTGCAGCTTAAAATAATTAATTTATAAAACATTGGTAGCATTTTATTTGTTTGTTTTGAATTTCGCGCAAAGCTACACGAGAGCTTTCTGCGCTAGCCGTCCCTAATTTAGTAGTGTAAGACCAGAGAGAAGGCAGCTAGTCATCACCACCCACCGCCAACTCTTGAGCTACTCTTTTACCAACAAATAGTGGGATTGAGCGTCACATTATAACGTCCCACGGCTGAAAGGCCGAGCATGTCTGGTGGGACGGGGATTCGAACCCGCGACCCGCAGTTTGCGAGTCGAGCGCCCTAACCACCTGACCATGCCGAGCGGTAGCATTTAAATCTCAGTGAAACTTTTAATCTGCATTACATCTAAAGTAATGCCTGAGAACGAGATTCAACCTCATGATCCTACTATCCAAATAGAATTCTAAGCCTTTTTCTCGTAGTGCAGCTCTAATGCCACTCATAATATAATAGATTATGAAACGGATCAGTAAATAATAATAAAAAAAATAGATAAATGAGATTGGTGTCATAGTTCCCAATAGACCTCGTTTAAAAAAATAAATAAATGAGAGTTTTATATGTATTAATCCTCAGTAATCCGCTTGAAAAGTGAGTGATAACACATGGGTCAAATAAAAGATAAACACAGTTAGTCCACTTAAAATGAAATCTAAATGATCCTCTTAAAAGTTAATTATAGATAATTAATTTGTAAATTTTTATAAGCTAGAATACGTTTTTTTGCTTATCGAGCTCTCCGTGTATTACGGTTTTTAACAACACATTGTGTTTACTTAATAAAATCCCTTCTAAAATAGTCGACCCCCCCTCTTTTGGCACTCTGTATTGCTATCTATACAAAATCTTTTTTCTTTTTTTTTTTGGTAAAACCCAATTTAAAAAGTAACGATTTTGGTTTACCATGAAATTCGTGAAACAGAAGAGTGAAATAAATTATCCAACTAATGAAGCGGATAAGGGGGAATGTTTTGAAATAGACTGCTTTGTAGAAGCACTAAGAAGAGTCAAGTAAATTATCCAACTAATGAAGCGGATAATGGGGAATGTCCTGAAACAGGAGACTTGTAGTTCGGTGACCACCGATGACAGGGAACACGAAGTTCCCGTTGAGAATTACACTGTGTACCATCAACTGTTTTGACACGACCAGAATACCAGATCATTATTTATACAGTTACGTCATTCGAAATATGGTAACCATCAGCAAAATATTGTTACTTTTAGGTTTCTTATTATCTTGTATCACATATAAAACTGGGGTTTGTCTCGTAACGCACATATGGTTCGTTCTACAAGTTACCTATATCACACTAAGCTGAAAGTTCACTCTCGACATATTAAAACAGTATCGATTTTTGCCAAACAAATCAAACTACTTCAGAGTCAAACTGGTGACAAACTTACTTTAGCTAGCTTACTATTGTAATGAACCCAAACTTTAGTTTGTTTCCTGTTAAGCGCAAAGCCAACTAGCTACCTATGCTCTGCTCACCGCGTGTTTAACCCTTTTAAGCTGTGAGACTTAACTCTAAGCTATCGGGCGTGGGAGACAATTAGTTTAGTATTACAACTCAATAAATCACATAGTGTCTTAAGGAAAGTTAGTGATATGAAATATCACATGTTTGTGTATAATATATAAACTTTGGCATTGTCGATTGTCAAGCTGTGAATTAATGTTCTTACAATACTTTCATAAAATATTTAGAAGTAGCATGAGAATAGGAGAACTTAGGGTATTTTAATCGAAATTCTATTCAGCTCCTTCCACCTAAAGCACATCCTAGTAGTTGGGTCAAAAATAAACTACAACTACAAACACCAATTTATTTCGAATATTAGCTCAAAGCTACACAAGAGCTCTCTACTCTAGCAGTCCCTAATTTTGAACTGATAGAATAAGGGGAAGGCAGCTATTTAACAGCACCCGTCGTCAACTCTTGGGCTACTCTAACTGAATAGTTTGATTTTTTTGTCAGTCTTTTAACGCAATCGCCATTCTAAATTGCGGAGTGCGATATCGCAGCAACATGACTCAAAACATGGACCTTGAGATTACCAGTCCGGCAATTTAATCACTAGGCTGCATCCTGATGTTACTCAGCCAGTAAAAAATAAAATAAAATAACATGGAAAACTGGATACTCGCAGATTTAATAATTCCTTCATCAAGTATTTAGAAAATTATGTGAAAAGTATTTTTAAAGTATAATAACTTATGTGAGAAAGTGAAGAAGAATGTAATGATATGTCAATCACAGTACATCTGCTATATCCAGTGCCGACGAAGCCTTTCGTCCAATACCAGGCTCATCAGACACCTAATCTAGTTCACAGCTGATGAGCCTTGGCATTGGACGAAAGGCCTCGTCGGCACTGAATATAGTAAGTATAGCGTGGTTGACGTTTTATGATATAATGTTCCTGGCATTCACTCATAAGTTCTTAGAATTAGTGAACTGTGATTTCTAGCCATTTTATTTAAGTCAATACACATAATAAATGCATGATTTATTAACACCAAAATATTTGTTAATTATTCTAATTTGTTATAGCAAAAGAAATAAAAAAAACATTGAGAAATACTGAAGTAATTTTAGTAACATTATTTGATTGTTTATCTTCTTTACTTTTAATCTGAGTTTTATTTATTTCAATCGTGCGTATAATGTTCATTATCTGACAATCTATCTCCTAAGCCATAATAATGTTTAATTTATAGTGTTTCTGCCTTAAAAGAATGAGATGATACCACCCAAAACACAACAACATAAAGGGAATCTCACGGCACACCGCCCGCATACCATGCAAGAAAAATACGCACATACGTGACGTTGGCTCTTACCGGAACATCGCCAAAGGGCGGTCTTAAAGCAGGTAGTTGTACCTTGACCTGTATGGCACTAGGAAAGTAAAAGCTCTTGATCTTGGAGCCCTGACCTTTTTGTTGAGCTTTCCTCATCATTTGAGGTAACATTATTACCTCTAAGATAACATCGCTTTCTCGTGTGCTTTATTTTGAAATCTTCTTAACTTAAAGACTCTTGGTTGTCTGCGATTCTTCTTTCAAAATGTTGACCTTTTGAAAGCCATAACCAACCAGTAACCTTCTAATGAAAGTAAGGTTGTTGGTGTGGCATTCAAGACGAAGGTCGAACATCACCAAGGTCTACCTATGGTCTTGGAATTTTCTTTATATCACTTCTAAAAATACAAAAGGTGCGTAAACTTATTCGGTTTATACGAATATGTTTTTAAGCCTAATATCAGAATTTACT
Organism: Limulus polyphemus; assembly: GCF_000517525.1. Taxonomy (NCBI): domain Eukaryota; kingdom Metazoa; phylum Arthropoda; class Merostomata; order Xiphosura; family Limulidae; genus Limulus; species Limulus polyphemus. Next base: position 165,048 of record NW_013665662.1, on the reverse strand, counting down.
TAGCTGTTATAACATAAACTGTGGAAGTCAAGAAATAGTTATTTTGCACCAAATATAAAGAAACAAACCATTTTAGAGATAGAAACAAGAATATGTCACATTCAGTAATATTAAGAAAAGCTGTTAAATATTAATTCCGGAATTAAGATATTTAAGTGAAGATGGCTTTTCGGAAAGTTAAAGAGTTAGGAATGATATAATCTTCAATTAAACCTCAATATATCAGTTCCAGGCTTAGATCATGAAGACTAGAAACTGGCAATTAATTTAAGTTTAGGTTGAACTACACTTGAACTATCTGGCTTCAAATAAAAGATTTCTCAGTGGAAAAAATTTCGTTGAATTGAAAGATTCTTTCATCCCAGGCCTGAAATGAAAAATCACATTTTAGGAAATGAAATTATGGTTGAACTGATTTTAACTCTTGGCTAACATTTCCATGTATGATTTTAACTCTTGGTTTACATTTCCAAGTCAACACCGGATCAAACATCTTTAACCTAGTGAGTCAAGAAAACTCATTTTACCCAATACCTAAAGAGTAGTTTTGACAAGGATATTTCAACCATAAAGGCCATTCTCTAAAAAATGAACAACTATGTCCTAGTAGAGAAATATTTTGTTTCGACTCAACGTTTCTTAATACCTTTAGCAACATCAGTAATCTTGTCAAAGTTATTTGTCGCGTGCTGCAGATCGTCAGAAAAACTCAGTGAAAATAAACATTATTGAGCTCATGAAGCATGTCTGAAACACGTCTATGAGCAAGACAAATTGGAGCGCGAGGTAGCTAATGAAGTCTTCGTTCTTTTAACCGATTTTTTATTGAAAGTTTATAGAGGAACGAAGTTTTATAAGCAAGAAAAATCACTTGCCAATGACTAAGGGTATATATTACTTATGATCACTATGTCCTGTACATAAACATAATTGTTTATCAGTCATGTAACACTTGTCCTTATAGGTATCATAATTTACCAATAATTCATAATACTTGTCTTTATAGGTACCATAGTTTACCAATAATCCATAACACCTATCTTAATGGGTATCACAATTTACCAGTAATTCATAACACTTGTCTTTATAGGTACCATAGTTTACCAATAATCCATAACACCTGTCCTTATAGGTATCATAATTTACCAATAATTCATAACACTTGTCTTTATAGGCACCATAGTTTACCAATAATCCATAACACCTATCTTAATGGGTATCACAATTTACCAGTAATTCATAACACTTGTTTTTATAGGTACCATAGTTTCCAATAATCCATAACACCGATTTTAATGGGTATCACAATTTACCAATAATCTATAACACCTATCTTTATGAGTATTATAATTTACCAACAATCCATAATACCTATCTTTATGGTTATCATAATTTACCAATCATCCATAACACCTATTTTTATGGGTGTCATAATTTACCAATCATCCATAACATCTTTCTTTATGGGTGTTATAATTTACCAATCATCCATAACACCTATCTTTATGGGTATCATAATTTACCAATCATCCATAACACCTGTTTCTATGGGTATCATTGTTTGATATCACCTTAGAAGATAGTGCAATATCATCTGTTTTAAAGACATAGTTAGTTATTTAGTGATCTAGTAATTACGTATAGATCTTATTCATAATAAGAATTCACGAACAACGTTGTATTAATATTCTGAATGTAATAACATCGTGAACGAGTCAGAAATAACAGTTACATTTATTCACTTGATGAAGTTGAAACTTATATGTATCTGATGTATTATTTTAACAATCTCTGAACTAGTTAACTTGATAAAATCTAAGGACTACCTTGTTTCTCAATCTTTGTTTTCGAATTATTTCGAGACGTGCACACATTTTTGTTTGATTGTTTCATTTTGTCAGTTGGCCTACAAAAAAAAGTCACGTTTTATACAGCTGAAATTTATGATCCCGTAAATGCATCCATATATGGAATATGAAATAATAAGTTCTCTGCAGTTATTAGATCTCAAAATGACCGTTGTTTTCCACAACTCATGTTCACGACCTGACGTTCCAAGCTCTGTCCCCGTAAAACATTCATGTTCAGGATTAAAGCTGTTTTCTACTGGTGATATCAATCATATATACATAGCCGTCGCAATTTGCTGTATATTTTATGACATACAAGCACGCGGATCAAGTTATACCACAAATCTGCGTTCACATTTTGTTAATGAGTGTTTTTTTTTTGTTTGAAGTGTAAATTCCAAGAGTAATTTAAATTTTAAATTTATGATTTTTTTAATCATTACTATTAGAACAAATATTTTAATTCCCCCTAAAGAGTATTTTTAACTTTGTATTCAACGATATGAAGCTTTTTTAGGACTTATTTGCTCGAAATTCTCACATAAATAAAATTAAAATCACCATTTCGGAAACATAATATAATTCGTGATCACGGTGTCGTGTGTATAAGAATGGCCTCTGGTGGTAGTAAGTGATATATATATATATATATGCATATAAGTATTTAAAACAATAGCTAAATAATACTTATGAAATTGTTTTCAAGGAAAATAGCATTCATATTTTCGAGTTGCAAGTAGTAAACGACATCAATATTTATTATATCATTTTAAAGTTTTATAGTTAAAAAAGGTACTATATATTACATAAGCATATAAATTGTCATAGAAGAACGATACATACAAAATATTTCATTAACTTTTCGAATATGAGAAAGAGGGCGTGGTGTAATTGTTTCCTTATAAAAAAGACAGTGACACAGATTAATTAACTGAATATGTATCAAAAGTATTGATTTTTAAAACTTTCTTTCTCTAAGCACATTAACTTATTAGATTTGGTAATCACCTAACTGTTAATTGACTTCCTTCTGTATTACAGAATAGAGGAAAAACAAGACAACTAAAATATGGCTTCATGTTCTTGGATAGCAGCAAACGTTTGTGTCGAAAGCCTAAATTGTCCCAAATTACTGTTATAGTGTATTATATTATGTTAAACTAAAATGACAAGAAGTATCTAGCTTACTTAATTAAGCCTTTATAGTTTTTGTTCTCAAAATAAATAATAAATAATTAATTTCTAGTCACTTTGATAATGCAATAGTTAACTTGGGTTAATTAATTAATTTTTTACAATTGTACACCAGGTTGCTGAAGCTAGACTGGGCTTGTGTGTATTTGTCCTGTTGCTATGACAGCAATTAGCAGTCCTGATCTCCACTTCTTTGTATATTAAAAGTGCGATCTCCTCCTACTTACATTAGGAACCTTGTGTAAAAAATTATACAATAATAATGATAATGAATAATTAAATAAAAGTGGAATAATTACTAAATAACTAACTAAAACAACACACACACACATATATATATATACACCTAGG
>NW_013665662.1:160453-160656 GCF_000517525.1 Limulus polyphemus | reverse complement strand
CACGCTACCTGGTCTCAACAGTAATAAGTATGTGTAACAAGACTTCATAATTTGATAGAGGAAAGCCTGTGTTAATAGGTCCTCGCACGTGTTATTAGAACCCTAACTATATAACCTTTGTTTTAGCCTTGAATAATGTGATAGTAGCTACATGGAAGTTTGAAATTGGTTACCACCACGAAGAAAGAGTATTCCTCTGCACA
>NW_013665662.1:138944-159475 GCF_000517525.1 Limulus polyphemus | reverse complement strand
ATATATATATATATATACGTAGGTTGCTTCTGACCGGTTGCTTCTCTCTGGTCGGTGGTTCAAAATTAGGGACGACGCCACGCTACCTGGTCTCAACAGTAATAAGTATGTGTAACAAGACTTCATAATTTGATAGAGGAAAGCCTGTGTTAATAGGTCCTCGCACGTGTTATTAGAACCCTAACTATATAACCTTTGTTTTAGCCTTGAATAATGTGATAGTAGCTACATGGAAGTTTGAAATTGGTTACCACCACGAAGAAAGAGTATTCCTCTGCACATTTCCCAACATTTATCAGTACCATATTCCAAATCCTTCATGAATTCGTTTGTTGTTGAGCAATCTGTGCTGTGCCTGTCACGTGTATCGAAACCCGATTTTTAGTGTTATAAGCCTTCAAATTCATCGCTGAGCCACTGAAGAGACGTCTACTTCGTGAAATATTGAAACATATGTTGTTTGTTATGAATTTCGTGCAAAGCTACACGAAGACCATCTGCGCTAGCCGTCCCTAATTTAGCAGTGAAAGACTAGAGAGAAGGCGATGACTATCACCACCCACCGCCAACTCTTAGACTACTCTTATACCAACGAATAATGGGATTGACCGTCACATTATAAAGCCACCACGGCTGAAAGGGCGTGCGTGTTTGGCGGGACGGGAATTCGAACCCGCGACCCACAGATTACGAGTCGAGTGCCCTAACCACCTACCTTCTCAGTATGTATCTGGCATTGGCATAGTTAGTCATTCATAAACGTGACAGTTATAGCGTTGGTTAGGAAAATGTTGTTGTTTTTTTCAATAGACCCACTTTTAATTTTCAACCTTCGATCAATGAGCGTTACTGTGCTGACTGATTCCTAACGAAGGAACTGAGGTTAGCAGTGTTAGCACACAAAATTTACTGAATCAAATTAAAAATTTCTTTTCCTATGGTTAATGTAACAGAGAAAAATAAAATTCTGTGTATGAAAGACAGGGGTGGCACCACTCTCTTCCCAGTGAGAGGGCTCAGGTGGGCTGGACACAAAACGGAGGGGCTGCACCGTACATCATGTGAGCACATATATACTGTAATATATATATAAAATGAACCAATTTTAACAGTAAGCACTTAAACGATTGCTGTATCTATGCCACCCTTAAAAAAAGGAATAAAAATCAAAGTGTCCAAATTTGTCCACAAAAATAAAAACAAAAACAACAAAAAAAAAACTACGTGAACCTTTCGTTGGGTGCAGGGATACAGAGGGAGCTAACGCACATTTTGGGGTAGCTTCAGTCACAACAAGCCCCCTACCGCCCCTCACCGCCGCTTCTGATGAAAGACACACATGAGATGATGAAATTAGGTCTTTTATTTAACAAAGAAAATTAGCGGCATCTGATCATCCCAGAAAATACAGATTTGCCCTTCTAAGAACGCTGGTGGGTGTCTTTAATCACGAATCGTTTTATGCTATTGACATCAGTACCCTCTCTCTTTATATCATTGTATTCAGCATAAAACCGTCTGAGTGAATTCGTGATGTTGATGGACGCCTCTTTTGTAATATGACGTCAAACAACCACACATGTTTTTGTTATTGGAAAATAAAGTTGCACTTTACTCTATTATTTGGGTTTGTTTCAAGGCTATGAAACAGATCAATTTGAACTTAGAGAAGGACATCGTCTTTTAACTACAACGTTTTCGTTACAAGGTTTAAATGTTACAATTTGCAAGAAACAGTTTAAACCATTTTTAAAGTTGAACTGATTGATCCTCATCTTTATTTGGTATTGTTCCTAAAGCTATACAATGGTTGGTATTGATCCTAAAGCTATACAATGGTCGGTATTGATACTCAACTTTATTTGGTATTGATCCTAAAGCTATACAATGGTCGGTATTGATACTCAACTTTATTTGGTATTGATCCTAAAGCTATACAATGGTCGGTATTGATACTCAACTTTATTTGGTATTGATCCTAAAGCTATACAATGGGTTATCTTTGTGTACATAGTAAGGATTAAACCACAAAATGTCGTTATAAGCCACCTAATCGCTGAGTCACCGAGGAGGCATTCGTAAGGCAAACAAGACTAGCATATTTGCAGGAGGTACGCGTTTTGAACAAAAACCAAACTAAACGAAAATATGAGATATACATCAACCTAACTAAGAGAGAAATACTAAATACAGATAAACTCGAAGTTTAAGAAGAATGAAATATATTTCAAATTCAAAATATCCAGATTAAACAGCGTCTGTTTAAGGTTAAACTTCATAACCATGTTTTGTTGTTGTTGTTGTTGATTTTTACCGTGCTTGTCTTCTTAACACTCATTTCTTCTGGGCACACAGAATAAAAACAAAACAGAAGTCAATTCAGAGCGGAAGGGGTTCCCAGAAGCTATTTTATGAACACCCAAAGGGAGTATAAAATACCGTACAAATATATGTATACGAATGACTGTATCTGATAAATCTGTAACCATGAAATTCAAAATAGGCATACATAATCAAACAAATAAGCTGACTTTATAAAGAATTATGAAGCGTTGATAGATACTGGTGGAAGCTGGCTGTTGACGACATTCTGAACTGCAGGACAGGATTCTACAAATTATGAGTGAAAGCAAAGCATAATATGTAATAATATATTAACCACAATGTATATGCCATATCCAGTACCGACGAGGCCTTTCGCACAGTACGTGATCTCATCAGCGGGCTGGAAAACGACGCAGACAATAGTGGACGAGGCACTATTTATATCATCATTTGCATGTACAACAATTGCAACGGTGTAAACTAGATTAAGCGAGTAAAGTGTGATAATCGTAATTTATGTCGTTTATAGGTCAGAATTAATAACATAATACTAGCTATTTATTTTAAACATCAGTTATTTATTATTATTATATTTACTTGAATTAATTTTACTATCATCCAGAAGAACTGGCGATCATAAAACAACCACATTAGTAAATCCACATTAGTGAATCTCAGAACATGGGTGAAAGCAAAGAAGAATATATAATACCAACCACATTATATTTGCCAGATCCAGTACCGACGAGGCTCTTCGCTTAATACTAGAGTTTTCAGAACCGGCTGAGATACGACTGGTACTGAGTCAAACTGACTGTTGACGATGACAGATTATCCGACAGTATATTTGTGGGTACTGGAGAAGTTGGCTGTTGACGATGAGAAATTGTGCTCGACAGTATATTTACAAGTACTTGGTAAGATGGCTGTTGACGATGAGAAATTGTACTCGACAGTATAGTTACGAGTACTTGGGAAGCTAGCTGTTGACGATGAGAAATTGTACTCGACAGTATATTTACGAGTACTTGGTAAGCTGGCTGTTGACAATGAGAAATTGTACTCGACAATATATTTACGAGTACTTGGTAAGCTGGCTGTTGACAATGACAGATTATACTCGACAGTATATTTACGAGTACTTGGTAAGCTGGCTGTTGACAATGACAGATTATACTCGACAGTATATTTAACAGTACTTGGGAAGCTAGCTGTTGACGATGAGAAATTGTACTCGACAGTATATTTACGAGTACTTGGGAAGCTGGCTGTTGACGATGAGAAATTGTACTCGACAGTATATTTACGAGTACTTGGGAAGCTAGCTGTTGACGATGAGAAATTGTACTCGACAGTATATTTACGACTACTTGGGAAGTTGGCTGTTGAGGACATTTAGTACTACTAGACAAGTTTATTTTACGGATTATGGGGAAGTTAGTTCTTGACAATGCTTTGTACTGGTGAACAAAATGTTTTCTTTTTTTTGTTTTTTTACGAGTACTGTGGTAGCTGGCTGTTGATGATGTCATTGACTAAAGACATAGAATGATTTAAAGGTTTTGGGCAACTGGCTGATGACATTCTCATAAGATATTGGAAATAGTGAGGCAAAAACAACTATTGTGTAGTGAATATTTCTTTTAACGTCATAGATTTTTCCGTAACATAATGTATCAAAAAGTTTCCGATAAATGTGGTCCGTTCAGAAATGTTTCTATTTGGTCATCATTAATAAATAAAAACATCTCTAAGTCAACATTATTTTTATCTTATTTTATTCTTAAAGCTTAAGTACAAATCTATAAAGCAGATGGTTTCTCATTTACATTAAAACGTAACTCTACTGTAGATCCGGCCTCAAGAAATGTTACTCTTTTCGTTCAACCAAGAGAAAAAGATCTTGCTTATGTTTTTAACGTTGTTTTTACGGTTTCGGGAATTGCACATGGAAAAGTTTAACAGACTAATTATTGAACATAACATTCTTAAATAATTACTTGACATATCAAGTTATTTTAGTATATGTTGACCATTGACTGGCATATCTAAAATGAGAAAGATGTATACATAGCAACTGTATTTTCATGTATTTTAATGCTATTCTTCACAATATTAAAATACATTGTTTTATAATGCTTTATTGGGTTAACAGAAGATAAACTTCGCTTTTGTTTTAAACTTTTCCTAAATAACAACTATACAGAAAAGTTTATGAAAATTGTCAGATATACAATGACAGTTTTAGATCTGAATACGGATTTTAAGAACGGATAATTAATAATAATAAGTTTTCTACATCATATAACTAAGGCAGTGAGATATTCCATGATGAACGAAATTCCTGGATTTTTAGAAAAATATTTCTAAATTTTAAACCTTTTTTTTTCTTTTTTGTTCTGGATATTTCTATCGATACTATTATGTATTACTTACTTCACGAAAACTGATCGAAGACAGTATCGTCTTTTGGACGTAGGGTTTAGTTTCCCCCACAAATGAATTTATCTTACCTAAGAACGAATGTAAATGCTAAAAATTTGTTTACATTAAATTTTCATTTTGAAACAGAAAGAAAATGCTCTAGTTTTTAAGAGTTATCCAATACCTAAAAAGGTAAAGAACGATACAAAACATTATGTTTAAACTAGTAAATAAAATATTTTCGTGAAGTTACCGAAGGCGCTTCTTTTATTATTTGTAAATAACGTATTTACAAATACCCGATATAGTTTTGTTGAAAGTGTATTATAAGTAAGGTACTATAAAAGTATCCATGCAAGATGAGTGATGTCTTCAATTCAAACTTCATCAGCTGTGATCTACCTTGTGGTTAGTATTGAGTTTTCCACTGTATCCGTACGATGGCGCTGGAGCTGCATAATCAAATTCCTGTAAATTTAATCAAGCAGATGAAAATATTTGTATTATACACAGAAAAAAATACTCTGGTATATCCCTAAAAATGTATTGTAAGACATTCTGTGAATTAATGTTAATCGAATAAAAACTAAACCCCATTAAAGAGTCCAACATTCGCGGGCAAATGCAGCATGTCTCCACCACGTAAACCTCGTGAAAAACACAGAAAAATATCACCACTTTGGACCTACAAAAAAGTATATTTGTACCAAATCCCATGTAAGTTGGTCGATATACCCATGCGTAGTTCACGAAAACCCCAAATTCTGCTTTCTTTGCTGAAATATTGAAAAAAGACAAAAATTCCAAAATTGTGTACATCTCTGTTTGGAACTTGTTAATAGAATCTTTGTACCAAATTTCATATCCGCGTAAAATTATCCAAAATGGGCATATCCCACAATTTTGTATGTGTATATATGGCATCTGTAAAAGAGTATCTTTGTTCCAACCCCCATGTAAATTGGCTGAAATACGGCGGAGTAATTGCCCCAAAAAACACCTAAAATTATGCTTTTTTGTAGAATTTTGACTCCTATAATTATTAATAATGGACAAGTCCACCATTTTTGTTTTGAAATGGGTGATTTCTGTATAAAAGTATCTTTGTACCAAATTCCACGTAAATTGGTCATAACATAGCCGAGTAATTGACCAAAAACTTCAAAATTATGCTTTTTTGGGAAGACTCAAAATGGGCAAATCCAACGTTTTTAATGTCATTGTGTTGGGCACTTAAAAATTTATATTTGTGCCAATTTTCATTTTGATTGCTATAAATATGATCGCACAGGAGACAATAATATAATTTTTTTGGGTTGTTTGACCTTTTCTCCATAAAATCCTTAAAAAGGCTTAAATACAAAAAATAAAAATGAGCCTGGACGTAGTGGAACAGGAATAATCCTTCCAAGTTTCAAGTCAATCCGTCGAGAAATGAGAGAATGGCGGTCGATTGAAAAGTGTTTGAAAAAGATAATAAGAAGACATAATAAAAACCTACTTTGATAACACTTTCCTATATTCAATTGGTTTACGAAACTTATATTTTTGACTTATTGTCATATTGCTATTTCCAACTAAAAGATTTGGACGGGAAAATAGACTAAAAAGGAAACTGGTAAACTGATTTAGAGATTCTTACGCACTTCTGAGATGCCCCCGAAAGAATAAATTCCAAGGTTCCTACTATTTAGTTACCTATTCATGTTATTATTGCCTCATTGTGTTTCACCTTCTCCCTGTGTAATAACATCAAACTTAGCCGTGTAGGAACGAAGTGGATAAATATACGTAAGTCCGTTTTTACATATTTGAATAACCAGCGCTACAGAATCTACCATTGTGAGACTACAAGACACAATCTATCTTCCCAGAGCCCCCAGATTTACCCGATAAGGTTGAGGAAGGTCTCGACCCTTGAATAGAGAAAACATCCCCATATGTTTTTACTTTCTTGGCAGAACGTACAGCGTAAGTCCAAGATAAATGGCTCTTTTTACACTTCGGTTGACTGCTTTCTTTCATACTTCCAGTTTTCTCCTCGCACAGCTCGTGTACTTTCACTGCGTGGAACTCAGCACGTTCTGCTCGTGCAGTACCCTCGTGCGTTGAAAGGAGTAGTATTGCGGCGCCTATTTTGCATACCACCCTGTACATTAACAACAGCAAGCGTGTTGGCTAATCACCAGAGTAGGTGGCAGTAAGCCGCTTGGTATGTCGATGCCCCCTTACAAATGACAATCCCAGTGAGGCTCAGTTGCAGGAAGCTCTTGGAATAACCAGAATTAAGATTCAAAAACAATGCTTCCATTGATTTAAAGAAATGTATATAATGCGTTAAAAAAGTAGTTTTCCTTAAGAAAAGTCGTAATTTTACTTTCCCCGCTTCTTAGAAATACGACATTATTCGGGGTGTTTCAACGTGCGTCTTCCAGGCTGTTTACATTTCAAAAACAAAGTGCAAGAAAATTAGGTATAAACTTCTGGCTGAGTAACGTACCTATTGTTATGTTGTAAGTCGCGCACAAAAGAATCTGTATTTCTTTATTGTGATTAACACTTCTGCGTACAGCTACGCCGTTCGAGATTTATAATATACAACATGAAACAGGCTGAGCTTTGAAATAATTTAAAATGTATACATGGGACTATTTGTACATTTCATACACACTTAGAAATTGAAGGGCATCACAAAGAAAAAAAACTACTGAAAGACTACACCATAAACTTTCGCCACCAGTTTTCTCTCCTTCTCGTTGTTAATGTGATTACTAAATAACGCATAAACGCTAAAATATATCTCATTCAAATTTATTTTTGCTCCTTTTTATGACGTTGCCTTGCCTTTTCCAAGTTAGATCTAGACTTCTCTCCCGAAATTAGCAATCTTTATTATAGAATCTTGAGCTGTAGCTACGAAAATGATATCGTTATCTCAGTATCAAAATAATCATATCGGTAATATTTTTAAATTCCTGTCCAACAAACAGATTTTGAGGTAAGTGTTTTAAATTTTGCCTTACATCGGATATTCAGAAATTCCTTTGTAGTAGTTTTCAAATGAGACCCAAAACACGAGCATTCAGTTCACTATTCTTCTTCGTTGTTGTTTCTTTAAAGAATACAATAGTTTTATAATACAACATCTTATTGTTGTAAAGCAATAAACAAAGAATTCTGGTTAGTATTAGTCCTAATACGTTATATATTTAATTAATACATTATTTCTCATTCTCATGTAAACAATACCCTCATTTTTGAAGTACTGTTTGTTTATTTTTTAATTTCGCGCAAAGCTACACGAGGGCTATCTGCACTAGCCATCCCCAATTTAGCAGTGATAGACTATAGGAAAGGCAGCTAGTCATCACTTGACCGTCACATTATAATGCCCCCCACGGCTGAAAGGGCGAGTATGTTTGGTGGGACGGGGAGTAGAACCCGTGATCCTCAGATTGCGAGTCGAGTGCCCTAACCACCTGGCCATGCCGGGCCTTTTTGAAGTAAGTTTTGATGGCGGATATTGGGTATTTTATATTATTAACTGTAGAGGTTGAAATCTTGGACAGAAACACTGGAAGGAAGATACCTAATCTACAGCACCCTCCGTCAACTGTTGGTCTACTCTATTCTATATATATAGTAGTGCGATTTGAACATCACTTTTAGAGTGCACCCTTGGTTCAAAAGCGCGGAATTCCAGCTCTAACACATTAACCGCTTTTAAAAAAAATACCAAAACATAATATAGCTAGACAAAAGTGAACTATTTCTTGTGTGTAGTTATACATCACATAATCAGTTCTGCTTAATGATCGTTCCATCTAAGTATTAAACCCCATTCTACCGTTATATAATCCTAATAATGCTGAACAAACTTAATTATGACTTATTCGCAGGTTCAATCTGATAATTTATACAAACAGCTTACAGGAAGAAGGATGTGACGTCAAATCATATCGTTGTTTCATATGATATTAGTATGCTTACTCGACAGATAAGTTCCGTTTGATCGTGATATTCTCAGTAAACAACTCAATATAGATGTATGTCGTAATCCATTTCTTCATTTCCAACTAACTCTAAAAAAACATTTATTACTTATACTTTACTATGAAGGTTATCATTTTTGTGACAAAATTTTGATTTTACTTGAAACTCGTTTTTTTTTCAGTAAGAATATTTGGTTATCGATAATATTTAAACTTCAGATTTTAGACTAAGCCTATTTTTTCAGATGGATCTAACAGTTTTTTTATACGTTTATTGTTGGAAGTTCTTGACCTGAAAATGCATAATATTGTTTGTCTGTGTCGAATATTCGCGAAAAGCTACACACTGGCTATCTGCGATAGCTGTTCCTAATTTTGAACTGATAGACTATAGGAAAGACAGCTAATAAAAAGTAAGTACTCACGGACAGTTATTGAGCTACTACAATCAAATAGTGGGATTTGGCCGAGTTGAAAACGCGATTTTGCAGCAACGAGACCTTCGGATTCACTCTCCGCCACACTAACCATTAGGCCATGCCCAGCTCTGCAAAATGTTAATCAAATCTCTTTACTATTTCTGAAGTACGAAATTAGTATTGATAAGTGTTCTGAAAGTGAGGTGTGTGTGTGTGTGTGTTAAAACAAAAACAGACTTACTTACTTATATTTTTCAATTGAAAAAATGAATCAACGAAGCCGGTTTCCTTCGAGAAAGCTCTAGTATTTTACAAAGATTCCTAATTACACCATCAGAACAATACCCATAAATTCGTATTCTGAGCATATTTCGCAAAGTACAAGAAAATTCTTCAGCTTTAGCCAAAGTAGCTTATTATGTCTGAGTTAATTAAACTAAAACATTAGCTTAATATGTCTGAGTTAATTAAACTAAAACATTAGCTTAATGTGTCTGAGTTAATTAACCTAAAAAAATAGCTTAATATGTCTGAGTTAATTAAACTAAAACATTAGCTTATTATGTCTGAGTTAATTAAACTAAAAAATTAGCTTAATATGTCTGAGTTAATTAAAATAAAAAAGTAGCTTAATATGTCTGAGTTAATTAAAATAAAAAAGTAGCTTAATATGTCTGAGTTAATTAAAATAAAACAACATACACTAAGTTACATAAAAGTATCTAAAGTCACTATAAACAAAGGTGGGCGTATTGTATCCTTCCTTCAGGTAAACTTGTTAGAATGTACGTTATTGAGTTAGTAATACGATCAGAAATAGCCACTCTTTATTAAGCTTAGTAAACTAATGTACATAATGCTACTGAGCATGTTATAGTTTTAATGTAAGTCGAAATAGTATGATCTTGAAAGTGTAAGCTGATTTTAATTATACAAATATATAAAGAAGTAGCCTCGTTGTATACAATACAGTAAAAAAAGAAAAGAAAAGAAAAAAACACAGATCCCGTGACGTCGATAGAAATAGAATTGAATCACTACAATATATTTCAGATAACACGAAAATAACTCGGGCAAAAGTCTAAACATAAGACGCACATTTAGCCTGATTTAGATAGCTTATGTTCATTTTTTCATGCTGTGTTAGATCTCTCCTGATTGCACTTCAGAAAAACTGCTACAGACCAACCAGTTCATCAGCACAATCCCGCATAACAACAACATTTTATGCTCTAAACATTGAGTTCGCTCAAGAAGTTTCCACTGGCAAATATTCACCAACATTCACATGGCCCGGCATGGCCAGGTGGTTAGGGCACTCTACTCGCAATCTGCTGGTCGCGGGTTCGAATCGCCGTCCACTAAACATGCTCGCCCTTTCAGCCGTGGGGTGTTATAATGTGAAGGTTAATTCGTTGGTAAGAGAGTAGCCCAAGATGACTAGCTGCCTTCCCTCTAGTCTTACACTGCTAAATTAGGGACGGCTAGCGCAGATAGCCCTCGTGTAGCTTTGCGCGAAATCCAAAACAAACAAACACCAACATTCACAACGAAACGTAACTTGAGTTCTTGGTTTGTCAGAAATCTCAATTATCATCAACGTTCGAGACCAATAATCGATTTCCCTAGGGCTTTATCTAACAATCTAATCTGTCTTAACTGTATATCTAACGCAATCACTTTCACAGACATTTGGTACATCTCAACTAGATAGAGTGATTATTGTAAAATATATGTTCAAAATCTCACAATCGATTATTACTTGATGGTTCGAAAAGTAAGAATCGAGATGCTTGTCAGCTGTTGATCTTTCAAATAACTAAATATTGTAATTGTCTAACTAACTAGGGGTTATCACACAACATCCTAACATCTTACCACGAACCACTGCTTGATAACTTGTAAAATAAGATTGATACTTTATTCCTATCATTGATTTTTCAAGCAACTACCTATCCTAACTGGTTAGGAGATCAAACTGATGTCATTCAGGGTTTAAACAATTAGACAGCACATTCTTGACAGTTTGTAATGCCTATTCAGCAAAACCATAAGACTGAGGTTGGTGTGTTCAACTCCAACTCCTGACACAGCTCAGCAAACAAATGAATATTGAAGTTAACTCCTTGATCTATATGGATCTTTTCAGTTGCTCCAAAGTGTGATATTCATTGTTCAATCTACACATCTGTGTAAGACTGTGTTAATGGGTCAGCAACAGATAAGCTCCAGCAGAGTTGGTAATTGATAATGACCAGAACATACCAAGTATGTGTCTCAGCTTTGGGAAAAGGACCAGCTATACGTAAAGCAATTCTCTTGAGAGAAGAGCCTACAACTCCTTCAGAGTTCTTCTCTGAGCAGCGCACATGATACAGTTTATACATCATCATTAAACATTTTGTTTATGAAAATGTAGCTAGAAGATATATATATATAATAGCAATACTGAGTGACTATCCTTTATGATCTTCAGTCGTTGCATTATAGAATGTCTGAAGTATTTCCTGCCTTAGAGTTTTCAGGGTCACTAGCTTCAATACAGGTTAACTCAATGTCTCAGTGACCTATAATGATGGTACAACATTCCACCTAGAACTTGAATTGACTATACAATTGCTAGACAACATATACATTAGTACTATATTCACTAGTGTGTGACAGTTGTACTTTACTTTGCTGAACACAAAAGTGTTTAATCTACGTTTGGGTCTTTGATTTGCTCTTTTCAAAGATCCTGAATTGTCATTCTTGATGCCAGTTTAAAAACAGGATTATTACCACTTGTTTGGTTGGTTCATCATCACTACTCTAGTTACGGCTTTGACTACTGCATGATATTCAGGATCTGAACATTCAACAAGTATACATGAACTCACTGGAAGGGAAGATATTCCATTGGCATGTCTGTTCTACTGAACTAGATAATGTCGCATAATGAAGTTGTATTACTGTAGTCTTGTTATCCAATCCACAATTATACCTTCTAGAGTTCTGAAAATAATTAGCCATTTAAGTGATTCATGGTCTATTCAAGTGATAAACTCTCTACCATGTAAGCAGTGGTAGTATGCTTGATAAATACTAAAAGTGCAAGCAGCTCTTTCTTCATTGCAAGGAATCAGTGCTCATGCGCAATTGCTTTCTCAATGCTATCCTGTTCTTGTGAAAACTGCTTCAATTCCATTATTACTGACATTATTATCCAGGATAAATGGACAGTCTTAATAAGGATACGCCAGTACTTCTGCTTAGGAAAATTTGCACTTCAAAGACTGGAATGTCTCTTCACATTCCTATGTTAATATACGACTAAGACTGTGTATCAGTCTAAGTCAATGCAGACAACGGTGTGGCTATCTTGGAGAGACTGGCCACAAACCATCAATAATACAGTCCAAAACATAGAAAGCTACCATTTCACAGGCTGGATGGACACTGCATACTTTTCTACTAAGTGAAAGAGAAATCACACTTAATGCACATGAAAGAACACTTTTCTAGTTTCAATTTCAAGCCTGTGTTTTAATGCATTCTCAACAGTAACTTGAAACATGTGACCAAAGACCACTATCAAGTGTATTGAACCAATGGGAGCCATCCCATGCACCCAGACATTTATCTGTACAGAGTAAATGAAAGCTATCAATGCACGTTACTACATTCAGATTCTCAGATCCACATATAATCTTGGTGTTATTTTCTTCTTCCTGATGATCACCACAGGAGATGATCAAGCACTCCGTGAAGGTAATGTTATTGCATCCTTCAATGTCCAATCAATTTCAGCACTAGCAAATTTCTTGGTACTCTAAGGAAGCATGCACAGTGTTTGTTCTAATTGACATGTGTTACCTGTACCAATGGTGTTTGAGTGTTGCCCATCCCAATCAACCATCTATTCCCAGAACATTTCAATAAATTCCCTGAGCAATTCATTCAATTTATGCCTCTATGTTGAATTCAGAGTGGTAGGAAGTAGAGAGTTCAGACAGATTATTGTTTAAGCAAGTGCAACCTGATTTTGAAATGGAAAGTAGTATGTTTTGTGTTACGGTTTTATAATCACAGCAGGCAGTGATAATTCAATAGATTATATCCATAACACATAACACCATTTGAATATTTAGCGGTATAACTACTCCCTTTTCAACACATGCATGTACAGTCCACTATTTAATTCACTTTATTAGTTGTTGATCTGGCAGTCAATCTCCCCATATTGATTTAGAAGGTTGTCATAAATATCTTGTGCAATCATCAGAGTTGTCTTTCAGTTTTTCCACTGGTATACCTTATCAGACAGCCAGATAAAATACTACTACTCATCAGTCTCAACATCTGATTTCTGATCTAACTAGCACAAGAGAGATTTACAAGTGACAAAGGGCTTCTATGTATTCTATCCACTTGTGCACACCATATGAATGATGTGTAATCTGGTGAACTGAGTTTGAAGAGAAATCAATAATAACCCAGACTCAATTCTTGAATATACATTCCTTCCCTCCTTGATCATTGTACTTCTTCTCATATGACAGATGACCTTTCCTAGTTACTGATGCACAAATTCACATGCACCTTAACTAGGCCAAGTATCCTTGGAGACACTATAGCACATCTGTTCAGACCGTACTCAAATCTACAGAAATATTAATTTCTCAACCTAACATGAGCATGTTTAATTAACAAAAAGTCATTTTTTGTCCTATTGCATGATATGACATAATGACATCTCAGTTGTTTTGGCTGGGATTAACAAACTTTACAAGCATATGCTTGACTGTTTGTATTACCCATCCTGCCAAAACATCAGATTGGGGTGGATGATAGGGTAAAACGTGCGTCTTTACCACCCCTACCTAACCCTTTTCATAATTCAAAAATTAAATAGCTGTTGAAATTAGCACCTTGGATTATGTGGAATTCTTTAGGTGCTCCAAATCATGTTATCCATCATTTAGACAACATGTTAGTGAAGGACTGCACTAACATATCAACTAGTGTTTAAGCTTTGGCCAACTTGGTGAAGTAATTCATAATGATAAGAAAATAATTATTATTTGTTCCTTCT
This sequence comes from Limulus polyphemus, assembly GCF_000517525.1. Lineage (NCBI taxonomy): Eukaryota > Metazoa > Arthropoda > Merostomata > Xiphosura > Limulidae > Limulus > Limulus polyphemus. The sequence continues at coordinate 145,241 of NW_013665662.1, read as the reverse complement.
CTAGAAAATACCAGCTATATATATAGGGCTTTTCTGTGCAATGGAAAACAACAACTTTCTGCCAGAGTTTAGAACAATAGTATAATCACTGTTTGTGTGCTGTTTACAGGGAGAAAATGGTCAAAACAGGAATGTATTGTCTTACATTCAGCTAGAAGAACCATCCTTTCACATTAGCACATTTTGCACCTGGGTGTACAAAAACTCTTGTTTCCTTCACTCCTTATACAATACAAAGTCTGATGTGTTTCTTACTTAAGAGTCCCGGTGGTCACTAGCTGAAGATGTAAATTAAGAAATACATTTTAGTAATTTGTAACCATATTGCATACATACCTGCTCTAGTAACAATTCACACAAATGTCACAGGTTACGTGCATCTGTGTTATGTTTTTAAATCTGTGATGATAAAGCTTAACCCTGCTACAAGTCAAGTAGTGCCCAAGCAACTTCTGGAAAAGTCTAATTGAATAATTGGATTTGGCCGTCACTCCATCGACGACCCCAAAGTACGAAACGCAGTTTCGCATAAAGGGGAGCAAATATCCAGCACTCCCGGCAAATGACTAGTTGGTTTGTCGAATATTAGTCTCATTAATTAACTAATATAATTTGTTTTGTTTTTGTTAATTTCGCGCAAAGCTACACGAGGGCTATCTGTGCTAGTCGTCTCTAATTTAGCAGTGTAAGGCTAGAGGGAAGGCAGCTGGTCATTACCGCCAACTCTTGGGCTACTATTTTACAAAGGAATAGTGGGATTGACAGTCACATTATAACGCCCCCACGGCTGAAAGGGCGAGTATGTTTAGTGTGACGGGGATTCGAACCCGCGACTCTCCTATTGCGAGTCGAGCGCCCTAACCACCTGGCCATGCCGGGCCAACTAATATAGTAAAAATATACCTTAGTTTGTTTGTTTTTATGCCCAAAGCTACACAATGAGCTATCTGTATTCTGCATACCGCGGATTTCAGTTGGACCCTTGGACTTACCATGGGTAGGGGTGGGGAGACTCTCAAGAAATATTGTTCTTTTTTATTTTATTTTTTAGCACAAAGCCTCACAATGGGCTATCTGTACTGTGCCCATCGAAGGTATAGAAACCAGATATTTAGCTTCACTATCCCTCAGACTTACCGCTGAGTCACCTGAGAGGGGAGGAGTGGAATTCACTAGAAAGTGTTATATATATTTGCGAAAATGTATTATATAGACACTTACTTCAAATATTTCTGTTTAGGAATACATTTTGAGACTGAGGCAGATTTTTTATCAGAATGCGTTTTCTTTTTTTTTAACTTGCTGTTATCAAGAAAGAACGATATTCCTTCGATCCCTAAGACATTTAACTTATAACCTGAAAGCGATCTTCTAGGAATGATTGTTTTGGTTGTTGTTGTTTTTTTTTGTGCAGAATCATATTTGTGAATTAGCAAACAGCATGTCACATTTATAATGGACATTTTTCCAACGTTAGCATATACTAAAACATATTTTAATACGTGTTCAGCTTCTACATTATTTAAACTATTAACCTGAACATTGATAGAAAGGAAAGCTTAACAGCTCGAGTGACAAAATTTTTCATGACATTCGAGCGTTTGGCTCAATAGATTTGTAGAAAGATTCAAACAATCAGTTTCCAGTTTTATTCTAGTAATACGAAGGTAATATTTTTGAGGCTAATTTGAATTTAATTTATAGTTTGCTGCTTGCATAATGTTGCGTTTCTTAGTATTTCCCTTTCGGTGTATAGGTGTAATTTAGCTTTAACATATGTAAAACCAAGGTTACATAAATGCAGCACATGGTAACTAGTGAATAAGACTTGTTATCGAAATTAAACAACTATCGGGACGAAGGTCAAGTAAACAAGTAGACATCAAGGTAAACTTCGTTTTTTATACCAAAAAAAACATACCAGACTACACAAGTAAACCGTATACATATTCCTCCACATCGAACATACACATCTTTATGTTATAATAGAACTGCCCCTCACCACCTCGATTTTTTATCTAGGTCACCCCTGCTAAAGATTAATAATGGAATTGTCAGTTGATTGCATTTACCAAGACAATATTATTCGTGGTTCGTTTGTATATTGTTTACCACACACCGTTATAATCATCATATGTTGTCACGACATTTTAGAGTAATTAGGCTTAACGTAACTAGTTTTGGTGACTAGTGGTCTTAAAATTAAAGCACAATAGGTTTATTACATGAGTTTTTTTTTAACACCATTGTTACGAACATGAATTTTGTCTTTAACTTCCTACTAGGTTTAAGCACACGTATGTAACGCACGTAAGTCGTTCCAGTTTTTTTTTTCCTGTGGGATGTTTCTTTACATAATGTCATCATTATTTTTACCCCGCTTACGTGTGAAAGCAATCCTGAGGACAAAAACTTATGTACCATAAATAACAGAAAAATAGGTATAGTTTAAAGTAGTTAAAAATGAGTAAACGATACTTGTAAACAACTGATTTTGACAAATGAAATTTAGAACTTTTCCTTCTTTATTTTGTTTGTTTGTAATTAAGCACAAAACTACACAATGGGCTATCAGTGCTCTGCCCACCACGAGTATCGAAACCCGGTTTCTAGCGTTGTAAGTCTGAAGACATACCGCTGTGCCACTGGATGGGTGGGGGTGGGGGGCTTCCCGCTTTATAAGAGTATCTTTGTTTCAGATATTTGATGAAAGCTACTCGATGGTTATATGCGCTAGCTGTTCCTAATTTTGAACTGACTGACTAAAAGGAAGGCACCCATTTACTCAAATCTAATAGTCGGATTTGACCGTTACTTTTATAGCGCACACACCACCTAAAACACAGAGCGGGAGCTCGCAGCAATGAAACGCAACTCATCAACCCTTGTACGGAACGTAACTCATCAACCCTTGGATTAAACGTCTGACACAGTAATCGCTGGGCCACTCCCGGCCATCAACTTATATGACTGACATCATTTTTTATATTATTTTATATGTTTATATGTCATTTTTAAATTCACATTTCATACTGAACTGATTAAAATATTAAGCCTATTTACATCTCAATTCAACAAATAGCTATTTTATTGGTAACACAAGCAAAACTACCCATCTGAGAATCAATTATATCGGAAAAAACAAAACATCAATAAGGAGCAACCTTAAGTATAATGAGAAGCAAAAAAAACATGAAATATATGAGTTCAAAGCTATCTTCAATCCCCTGAAACTTTCATTAATACTCATCCGACTCTCCACCAACTGTGGGTATCAGATTTAATAGCGAAGTTGCAGTCTGTCGACACATATTGCGTAATACTGGACGTATTCCTATGTTTTATTGGAGTGTGTTACTTTATACGTGTAGACAGCCGTCTTGTGGTGGATCCAACTTATTCTGTTATTTAGTAAGAGCGTTTGAACTTGTAAATAGTGAAAACCATTTTATTTTTCTGAATAAACATTTTTAACGTGAAATACATTTATTATTCTAAAAATGGGTTTAAATACACATCTGATATAAATTTGTGGATAAACGTTTCCCGGATTGAAGAGAAAAAACCAACAACTTCTTAACGTCCTATAACTTTGGGCATGTTCACCAGATTACTGATGGGTTAATCAAATTTTGGAATTTTATGGGTGGTCACTTTATTCAGCATTTTGCGGATATCAGTAACAATAACATTACTATAACTAAAGTACGTTCCAAGAAATTGTTAATTTGACTTATTTCTTCAAATTACGACAAATAACTGCTTAAAAAAGCTGTGAAGAAGATTAACGAGACATTCATCAAGTCATATTCTAAAACATATGAACAAAGCTGTATTGTTGAATACTTACTAAATTACGAAAGCAGAGAAAGGCAAACCAAGTGAACGCCACCCTGAAAACAGGTATAATTGTGATTTTGTTTCCAGTTGATATCATTCCAAGTCTTTAACCCTGAAGCATCCCGAAGTTCTACGTTAGATACACGCTACTTAAACCTCAAGTTTTATGGTTTTTTTCCCTCTCACATGTTGTCCAATGTTTCTTTGCAACCATAAAATCTTCTTGTGTGATGATGAATAACATGTGTTCTCAACGTATAACACAAATGTGTTTTTTATAAACGAAACGAGGAAATTCTGACATCGTAATTAACAATCAAATGAGAGTCTTTGTCATTTACGATAGTACTAAAAGTCATATGCGTGTGCACGTGGAAGTTTAATTACTTCTACAGCATGTTTTAAATATTGCAGTCTTAATGGAATTTGAACAGCAATAGATTTATTCGAATAAATAGCTTCTGTTTTAGCATTATTAGTCAACGTCACGACAGGCGAAAGATTACATAATATTATACCTGTTATAATATTACGCTTTGGCTTTAGCTATATGATCTTACCAACAAAATCATTCAGCTATCCAGGAAATGGAAGTAAGAATAGAAGGAATAATTCACTAGAATAGTGAGCACCGCTTATCCCACGCAGAATAGTACTAACGTTTCTCCGCAAGGTCAACAGACCATATGTAGTCAGTCTTCACAACTCCCTTTCTTACAGGTTTAAGCATTCTTCAAACATATCTTTCACATCTCTGTTCTTGTCAACAAACACATTGTGTTGGGAACAAAATGTTATGCATTTTGAAGGAAAACAAAATATAGCTATTTCTGGCTCGTGCTATAAATATTTTGAACTTTTTTTCACGTTTTTTCTAAACCATCTTTCCCCACGTTTACAACTTCTTCATGATATAATTATACTGAAAGTGTAGTATAATTGAAATATATCTCTGTTATATATCTGTACTGCCTTATAATAAAATAAAACCACTCTTATCACTGACAACTGTACTGATGCTGTAGAGTAATCCCAGTAACATGTGTGAAAACGTATACACTGACTTCCAGCATATTAAGACATTTAATAATACTAACGACTGTATTGATAGTGTAAGAGTACCACAATAACATGTAGCAAGATTTACACACTGCCTTTCGACACAACAAGACCACTCATAATTCTTATAGTTGCACTGATGCTGGAGAGTACCCCTGTAGCATGTAGCAAAATATACATACACTGTCTTCCAACAAGCTAATACTTATAATAACACTTATGACTGTATTGATACTATAGAGTACCCCAGTAACATGTAGTAAGATATGTACACTGTCCTCCAAAAAACTAAGGCTCTTAATAACATCAATTGTATTGGTGCTGTACAATACCCCAGTAGCATGTAGCAAGATTTATACACTACTTTTCAAGAAAAGAAGACTCTTCATAATACTGACAACTGTACTGATGTTATATCTCAGTATCGTAAACAAGATATCTACACTGTTCTCCAATAAAATAAGACCACTCATTGTTCTACAAACTGCACTGATACTGATTGAACACCCTGCAATAAATGCAACAGTATATTGTTATATGTGAATATATATATATATATATAACAATGACTCTGTGAGGCATAAAACTTTGGTGCTGAGAGGTCACATAATAAATCGTATGTATGAAGTTATTGAACTATATTTTCATTATATGAGTAGTGAAGTAATATTACTAGAGATAGTCTTATTTTATTGGAGGACAGTGTAGAATGTAAATAATCATATAATAATAGACCATTGTAATTTTCCTATAAAATTAATTAATTTGCGACACATTTTGTAATGTTAAGTCTAATTATCGTATTATACATTTTAATTGTTTTTACATTTTTAACTGTATTAGTCATTACATTATTTCAACACGTTTATTCCTCCTCTGATCTTGATTTATTAAGTTTTAAAAAATATAATCATAAGCTTAACTACCATTATCAAACCTGGATTAGTTTGTCTTTTACTAATATGATTTTTCTTTTTCTTGTATTATATTTTCTTGATTAAGTATATTATGTTTACGTTCCCATAACTCCATGAAAATTTAAATTAAAAATGTCAAGAGTATTTAATCTTTATAAAGCACTAGTAACGAAATGGTCGTTACCAGTGAAAGTAGGTTTTCTCGGAGTACTCCCGTTTCCCCCCACATTAAATTCTCGGCATAATATTTTTATATCCCCGCCGCCCTGATGGACCATCTGTCCGACATCGGCCGTTTAGTTTAGTTTAGTCTACTTTGCTCTTCACTTTTTATTTTACCGTTGCTCTCACGTTTACCTTCTTACATTTACATACCTTGTATGCATTAATTTCGTGTTTCCTCAAGTTAAGCCCATATTCCAAGACCAGGCGCGGGGTGAAGGAGGATTGTTTAATCTTCGAACACCCTTGATTAGTAATT
>NW_013665662.1:113526-138053 GCF_000517525.1 Limulus polyphemus | reverse complement strand
ATAACTGCCAAGAACAACAACAACAACAACAATCATTATAAATGCGATGCCTTACATTGCGCATTGATTAAACATTTTTAAATTAGGAACTAAGTTTATTGTCACCCCCATAGTGACTCGGTGGTAAGTCAAGAATGCTTATAACGCTAAACATCGGGTTTCGATAACCGTGGTGGGCACAGCACAGATAGCCCATTGTATAGCTTTGGGCTTAAAAACAAACGAATAAAAAACAATTTACTGTCATAGCTTCACACAGATAAAATAGGTTTCAGTTTTGTAGAGTATCAGAAGCTTCACACAGATAAGGTAGGTTTCAGTTTGTAGAGTATCTTCTAATACTCGGGAAAAGTATCAAATACAATAGAAAAATATTTTTTTCTCTTTCTTACATTTTTAATGAGAGCTGAACATTATGATATTTTTACAATGATGTCAATATTCTACACATCCTTCAATCTCATGACTGTAGGATGATATTCGATAAAATATATTTATTTATTCATTTAATAATTATCAGTTGTGGTCCACAAACATATGTTCAGTTTCTTGTATATCACGTGATAAACATTATCTTAAGTTTCAGCTCCGTCATTGCAGCTACAGTCAACACAATGTTGGAAACATATTTTTTTCGTTGTTTATTTTGCACATAACAAAAATAAGTGTGTAATTCTGAAATAGAAAATATTCCCTTCACAAATTTCATGACTGTTTATGTTTTTTATAAAATTGTAAAGTAGGCGGTTTTATATTTTTATATGAAATTTCTCTTACTTTAACAATACAAAAATAATTAAATCTAACACTTACTGTGTTTTTATTTAGCTTATTAAAATAAATCATATTTAATCCTTTCGCCTCTTGGACAAATGAGAGGACCCAGGATTGAACCCGTACCTCCTTCCTCAGGACTTTTACATAGTTTCGGAGAACTTGTAAAGACATATACCATAATATTTTCTCAGACATTTAATAAATCATGTCACTAGATACATTGTTGCAGTATTTTTCCGATGTAAACGTATTGTTATTATAGACGATGCAAAATATAAGCCTAATTCAATATCATGTTTTGTCCTTGTATTCATATATGCGCATTCTTGTTGTAATAATTTTTTCTGAACCAAAATGTATTTGAATATTATTTTTTATCTCATTAAGTATTTATTTCTATATAATTTCAGGTTGAGATTAGGGTTGTTGACCTTAGCCTTAGATGACTGGTCCTCTGTTTTCATATAACATGATATAACTGTTGTTTTTTCTTCTCTGATTAAACAAGAGTCATAAGTTGTTGTTTTTTACCTCTATGACACGGCTTAGAAGTAATTCCAACTGAATGTTATTCAAACAATTAAGGATGTAGTATTAAAAATATGGATAATATAATGAGATGAATAAAACATAAAATTCCTTAATATTTTTATGAAACTCCCGTTAGTCTTTGTTTTATAAACACATCTTCAACCATTATGAAATACTATAAGAATAAACCTGTGCATTAGTCTTATGTGTCTGGTTATTTATTAATGATTAATAGCTTGATGTTAGCCGAAAAAATATATACTTTTAAGTCTTAATTCTCGTGAATTTTAATTAACTAGGCTATATTAAGATTATCTAGACAACCTTTAAAGATATGAGAGTAGTACACTATTTGTTAATACACAATGGGCTATCTGTGCTCTGCCCACCACGGGTATCGAAACCCGGTTTCCTTGAGTTGTAAGTCCGCAGACATACTGCTGTGCCACTGGGGATCTATGTCTGTTGTTTGTTTGTAGTTAAGCACAAAGCTACACAATGGGCTATCTGTGCTCTGCCCACCACGGGTATCGAAACCCGGTTTCTAGAGTTGTAAGTCCGCAGACATACTGCTGTGACCACTGGGGTCTATGTCTGTTGTTTGTTTGTTTGTTTGTAGTTAAGCACAAAGCTACACAATAGCCTATCTGTGCTCTGCCCACCACGAATATCGAAACCCGGATTCTAGCGTTGTAAGTCCACAGACATACCGCTGATACACTGGGAGGCACGTCTGTTGTAACTGGCTAATTCTTTACAAGTCGTTCAACAGACAAACATGAAATTTATAAAATTCCGTTAAACACATCTAGCTAAAGGACATCCTGTGTTTCCCAGATAGAACAAAAACCGAAACCCTATCGAAATGTCACATAAAAAGCCAATAGACGTCACGTAGCATTGAAACATTCTGCACCAAATTTCTACCCAATCATCAATCAAGTTCAATATCCTAACAATGCCTTTTACCGAGTAAATAACTTTTTGTTGTAACGAGAGTGAATCAGTTATCGTGCTTGTGCACCAAAAAGAAAAAAAGATGTACTTTGTTTCAAAACTTGTTATATATCACTCCAATTTTCTTTATATTTGTATAATTTTAAAACTAACTAGAGACTTATCGGTAATTTAGATTCCTACAAATATTTTAGAGTGCTCCATAAATCATAGCGTTATTAAGTGACTTTGTTGTTGAGTGCAAAGCCCAGTATGGATATCGAAAACCGATTTTTTTCGTTATAACTCTTCACATTTACGTTGAGCCACTTGGGGAGAATGTAAAGTGACAAATGTCTCCTGTTGATCATTTTATAACATACAAACTAAACCTAAAGGCGGTGTTAGCCTGTTAGCCCCATACCCAACAACAACAACAAAAAAAAACAAACATGCTTAACCTTTGGAATGTGAATGTTATATTTTTTGCCGTTTCACTTAAAGACCAAGCAAGCCGCTATAACTTACGTCAAACAACTCTTACGTGTTACACGACGTTATAACTATTCTAAGAGTTTACAGTTTAGTGATAATTTTCCAACCATCGATAGAGTTTCTAAAATTTGCAAACGTCCTTATCTGACGTTTTTCGTTGTGTATTCAATTTGTTACTTATAATGTTTTCTGCACGTTCATTAAAATCTAATTGGATTTATTCGTCCTGTGTGTTCTATTTTGCTAGTAACCTACAGTTTCTAGAGTTTATTTTATGACTTAGCTGCCACCAAAGCGCATCAGTTTTGGGAAATCTTCATACAAAGAACCTCCATGTCGACTGAAAAGTTTTAAAAGCAAAACTTCAAAAATTTACTGGAAATTCAAATATCCAACACTAGTTTAAAATAAAAAAGTGTTGAATAGCTGTCATTTTAAGTTGATAAAGATATTTCAACTTATGTAATATAGAGATGTATTTGAAATTATGAAATCCTAAATATTTTTACTTTTCTTATAATTTATCCTTTATTCAAACAGGAATGATGCAAAAGCAAACAATTAAATAAAATGAGTTACAAACTATTTTTCAGGGGGAATAAATCTAGTATGCAATATGTTCAGACATTTTTTGTTGTTAGTGGATCATATTCTGGAACGTCATACCCTATTCGAAGGTATAACATGTGTCACTATAGATAGCATCTTTTACAGGTTTTTGATAATATTCTCTGTATGCGACATGTATATTTATTACCCCCCCCCTCCCTCTTCCACAAGACTTTAGTGCTTATTACAAAATTAGTCTGGATACTATTATGCAACCAGTAGCATAAACTTTTACTGTAAAGTATAGACACATTTTATTTAATTCAATAATTTGAAAAACCTTCACGTAACCACAGTTTAGCTGCATACACTGAGAAATAACTTTGTTTTATTGCGTTAAAATGTTAACTTCCTCGTGTGCAGAAGTTAATGAGATATATCCATATGTACATATATGGAGCGCGGGATGGCCCTGGAGCTTAGGCTCCGTATTTTGGAGTGGACGAGCAGCGTTCGAATTCGTGCTGTACCACAAAGTATTCCCCTCATTCTAAGCCATGGGCGCGTTATAAAAGTGACAGTCAATCCCTTAGCGTGGATTATGGGTGGTAGGGTGCTCTGACTGGTCAGTAGTTCAAAATTATCAACAAATTTAAAAACAAAGTCAGTGTTGTCGGTTACGTAAAGAGTTTTAACATTCGCTTTTCAAGTTTTTGGAGAATAAAATGTTATGTTATGTAGTTAAAGAGAAAGAAACAACAAGAGTCTGGTTACTTGGTTGTTTGTCTAACGATGCATTTGTGAATTTCAAAAAAAATGTATTTTATTATTCTAATTTATCTTTGGGCTCTTAATAATATGTTATCAACGATGACATTTCTTTGTTCTTGTCTTAATCGCTATGATTATTAAACATAAATAATATAATATGCATAAATAAATAATAAAAGAAACACACATTTCTGCACATTGTCCTTGTTCGTTTGTCACTGAGCTGTAAAATACATAAAGATACTATTCGACTCAACTTCCTTTGACGAGATCTTTTTCTTGGTTCTTTTCTTATTTATGAGCTTAACTTAATAGCTGTTATTAGCAGATATGATAGATCAGTGACATGACAAAACGAGAGAAAAACTCGGACAAAGCCAAGAAGATCACGAGTTCCATGGTCGTTAGTATCTATTAAGCTCAAGGATCTAGAAACCAACCAGTCGGTAATTAGTTGTAGTGATCAGTAAGAAAATAATGTGGTTGCTGTAATATTAATGTTACTTCCCATCTCAAACGAAATGTAAAAACAAAAGTAAAACATAGAATATATTGTGTAAAATAAGCAAGTAAAGAAAGTATGTTACCGATGTCATTGAACTTTCTAAGCTATTTATTTTAGTTTATTTAATCAATGTATTTTCATTCGCGTAATGTAGCTTAAACTGTTCTTAAAGAAACTGCTGGAGAAAAAGGATTGCTTATTACATCATAGTGCTAATGACTCGTACAGACAAATCGAGTAATAATTCCGATCCTGGTTATTATGAACCACACACTCTACTGTAATAATTAAACTGTTCTTAAAGAAACTGCTGGAGAAAAAGGATTGCTTATTACATCATAGTGCTAATGACTCGTACAGACAAATCGAGTAATAATTCCGATCCTGGTTATTATGAACCACACACTCTACTGTAATAATTATTTTTTTTGTCAACCATAATAGAAGGAACAAAAGTTTCAGAAAATAATTCAAAATTACTAACCTTAGTGCTAGTTTTAAAGTAAATTATTCAAATAATTCCTTTGTATTTAAATGTCATTGGTAGTAAAATATACTTTTATGTTTTAATAACCCGTTTGTATTTAAAGATGTTGTTATCCTTGAGTCTTAAAAATACAAACACATTGAAGTATTCACTAGGGTCAGTTTATTCGAATTTTATATTACAAACGTTCTCCAAGAGAGACAATATATATATGTATATACATAAATAAAGCACTATTCGTTCACTAAGATTCGAATCTGCTTAGGGATGAACATTTTTGTTTTGTTTATTAATGAAGTGATACGCCATTTTGTTTCTAATACACTATGTGTGTACTTATTTGGAAAATAAGTAGAAGTAAATATTTTAGCGTTAAATGTACGGCATTAACATTAATAAGTTAGCCAATAACAGCACAGCAATTTTGCAACTAGCAACACTAATAAATTACTCAGCAATAACACAATAGAAATATATTCCAGGTTTGGAATATTTTCAGTTACTTAAAATACAAGAGAAGACCCTAGTTAAAGGGCTTAAGTTTTGCTTATGTCCCCCTAAACTTAAGATTCTTGAAAGATGTGACCTGTTAAAGTCTATATACTTTACATAACTTGGATGATAGTTACAAATCTTGTGTCCAAATACTCGTGTTAGAAAACGTTATTATGGTCGTGAGCCATAAACAGAATTCAATACACAAAGGCTGAAGAGTGTAGCTGTCTTCAGTGCTGATACCAGCGAGGTCATCAGCTAGGTGCCACCCGTAAATAAAAGTTTCAGCCCTTTAAAACTCAGTGCTTTCCCGGGGTGGTGGGTCAGCAGCGTGCTTACGTCAACCCCCGCTGGTGGGCTTACTCTTCTTTCCAGAGAGAGAGATGCTTTCTTCACTTCATCTGTAGTCTACCTTCTCTTCTGAATATACTTTGACAATATCTATGATAAGCCTGATTCAGTTGCTTCAGCTGTGCATCTGCACAGTCCTTCCACTGCACTACTCCTTAATCCCAAGTTTCGCAGCTAGTCAAGAAGCGAAGTTGCAACGAAACCTCAACAGCCAACTTCAAACGGATAGCATGCTCCTTTCCTTCCTCTATCCTCACAAATAAACCTCAGTTCTACATATTTGGTGAATTTCCGTTCATGAGTTTCCTGGATGTTATTCTCCCATGACACAGTCACCTTACCAAAGATCACTTGCCGACCAGATAACAATATCCGGCCTGAGGTCTGTGACTGTAATTTCAGGTGGAAAATTTCCACCCCCTTCAAGATCTGCTGACATCTTCCAGTAATTTGAACAGGAAAGTATGCTGCTTCTCCCTGGACCACTGTCGTAATTATCTGGCCCAAGACCCACTTTGACAAAGGTGATGAACTGTCTGGACCAGTTGCTACCTCTTCTTCATTAACCTTCTGGATTTTCTATCCGACTGCATCAACAATTACTCGGAGTACGTTGTTATGACGCCAGGTATATATGCCATCAAATACATTTGATGGACATGAACTAAGGATATGCTACAATGTTCCCATCCTACCACAAGCATGACATAAATCTGACTTATCATCATACGAAATGCTTATGCTAGATTGTGTGGGGAGCAAATCATATGGAGATCACCAGAGAGATATAAAATTCTAAGTGGCTCCATCCTCCATAGCACATTTCATGATAAAGTCCGCTGCTGTATAGATTTACATCTTGTCCACGCACCCTGTTTAGCCTGACCAACTGCTGTGGCTAGTCTTTTTTCCTCCTCAGCTTCTCGAAACTAATTCACGTCGCTATTGGTCATCAACAGGTGACCACCACTTATGACTTGACCATCCCAGACCCTAGCACCCTACTTGGGTAGCTCCAACAATCTCCTTGTGCTGAGTTTAGACTCTGCTTCATTCACTGCTTTCTGCCGGATCTGACATCAGGTTAGGTGCCTCTGACCACAGGATCTTTTGAATCTTTTAGAGTCATGAATGATCTTGTTTTGGATAGTTTGAATTCCTCTACAAGAGACTTCACTGGCGACACAGCTTTGTGCAGTGGCTGTGTAACACAATATTGTTCAAAGAACCAGGAACTCTCACCCATCTCATTATATACTTATTCATCTGGCGCTCCATCCCTTCCACATGGCTAATTGCAACTTCATATACAGTAGGCAGACACAAAATCCTTGGCATTATGCAGTACTGCAAACATCAAAGTTTCAACTTTCCTAGTAGTCCACACTTATCTATTACTTCTAGACTCTCTGCCACCTGCTTAGCCGCTTCCTGAGCTCTCCTGGTGTCTTTCAATTCCTCAGTATAGCATCGTCCAAGGATTTGTACAGGCTGCTCCTGGATTTATAGAATCTCCTCGTCACATAGCAAGAAATGGGTGTTAACCAGCTTGCCTTTCCTTAAAACCAAACTATGTGACTTCTTGGTTTTAAACTTCATCCTTCCTCAGTCCATAAGATTTTCAAGTTCAAACAAGGTTGCTGTTTCTGGCTCTTCACTAGGATTGAGTAAGGTCAAGTCATCCATAAACGCATGTATGATTGGAAGTTCTTCTCCACTGAATGTTATCCCTGGACTAGCCTTCCCAGCAACTTTGATGATGACTTCCATTGCAAGAACAAACATGATGGGAGATATAGTACATCCCATTGGGATAAAAACTGGTTGTATACCCTCGGATTGAGAAACGCATCTGAAAGTCCAGGTAGTATCCCATAATGAAATTCTTCACTTTTTCAGGAATCCAGAAGAAGTCCATAGGATACTCAATCAATGCATACACTATAGATCCATATGCATTGGCAAGATCAAGCCCCACCACATTCTCTTCGCTGCTTCTTTGCTTCCTGAATGATATGGCATATCATGCTTGTATGCTTCAAACACCCTGGAAAGCCTGGTATCCCTGACTTCTGAACTACAATTTATATCACGACAACGGTACACGGACACACACACACTACAGTTTATATCACGACAACGGTACACGAACACACACACACTACAGTTTATATCACGACAACGGTACACGGGCACACATGTTTAACATATTAATACACTAGGAGGGGTCATATATGGGGGAATCCAAGAGAAATGGTTTTGCTTGTTTAGAATTTCGCACAAAACTACTCAAGGCCTATCTGCACTAGCTGTCCCTAATTTAACGCCCTCCAGTGGCACAGCGGTATGTCTGCGAATTTACAACGCTAGAAACTGGGTTTCGATATCCGTGGAGGGTAGAGCACAGATAGCCCATTGTGTAGCTTTGTGCTTAATTACAAATAACCAACAACAACCCTAATTTTTACAGTAATAGAGTAGAGGGAAAGCAGCAAGTCAACACCACCAACTCTTAGACTACTCTTTTACCAACAGATTGTGGGATTGACTGACATATTTAAAGCCCCCACAGCTGAAACTGCCTAGGAAAAATATGAGGAAAAAAACAACAAAAAACGTAAAGTTGCGTGAGTAAACAAAGCGTACATGAAATATAATCCAAAACAAGTTACGTGAGTAAACAAAGCCTGCGTGAAATGTAATCTAAAACAAATTGCGTGAATAAACAAAGCGTACATGAAATGTAATCCAAGACAAATTGCGTTAATAAACAAAGCCTACGTGAAATGTAATCCAGGACAAGTTACGTGAGTAAACAAAGCCTACGTGAAATGTAATCCAAAACTGATTAAGACCAATCTAGTAGAGAAACTGTCATTTGTTACTTTATTCAGTTAAAGAAAGTTAAAATTTCACTCCAACCTTGGTGTTTCTGAATAAGTTTCAATAATACACCCCCACCCCCACCCCAGTGACACAGCGATATGTCTACAGACAATGCTAAAACAGGGTTTAGATACTAGTGGTGGGCAGAGCGCAGATAGTCCATTGTGTAGCTTTGTGCTTAACTACAACCATACAAACAAACAACAATAATACGAAGAAAGGGGTGATTCAAAACCTGTAAACATTAGTTTGTTGTCGTACAGTTACCATGCAAACAACTTTAATAACTAAAACGGTTGTTGTGAAACTCCTATGAAAATGGAAACAATTGTCTATACGATTATAGTCTTACTGTAAAAAACATGTCTTTAGAGCATTTTTGTGAAGCTGGTGACAGTCATATAGACCTTTTAAAAGATAAACCATCTATAATTTGTTTTTGACCTTTGACATATTTTTACAAATGCCGCCTTTCCTTAGCTTTAATCTTTAATATTATTTCGCAAAAATCCAATTTCGCTGTAAACCTGACCTTTAATATACGTTCACATGAGTCATCTATGTTATAAACTTGATCTTTGAAATATTTTCACCGATCCCACTTTTACTGAACGTTTTCGTGAATGTCATGTTTATGAAAGTTGCCTTTGGTACACTTTTTAATAATGTCATAGGTAGTGTCAACATATGCCTGTTAATGTTATTTTGCTGTTACACTGATTTTTGACATATTTTCCCTCACTCAATATTTGCTGTAACTTTTGCATTTAACCTATGTTTATTCATTCTATCTCTCTTAATCCTAACATGTGGCATGCTTTCCTTAATACTGTTATTATTACTGTAATCTTGACATTCAGATGCATTATTTATATCATACTTTCACTTTTGAAGTTCTATTTCTAGTACCGAGTCGAGTCGGCTTCTCTTCTTTCCCATGAAGTTGAATTCAAATCATTCATTCTGGCAGAAGTGCTCATGCTGACTGAGCAAAACACAGATTGTAAGGGGGGGGGGAAGTCCCACAATGGTCTGTGACTAACGAAGCAATTTATAATTGGATGAGCTTTTATATAATATGTGCTTTTTGCAAAATATGTCCCCCCCCCAAAAAAAAAAGATAAGTTACCTAGTCCATGCTAATAAAATCAATAAATCACCGTTGATATTGTTCGTAAAATATTTCAGTGACACATCAACACAAAATTGATTTCTTAAAATTCGTTTCTACTGAATTTGTGATTTAAAGACTAAGAAGAAAATTATATACTGAAACGTAAAGCTAGTGCTTTCCATCTTTGTGTTACTATTGGTTTCACATCGTTAACACGAGGTATGAATAAAGTCGCTGTCACATGCTAGTAAATACATTCATTCTATTACATAGAATATAATCTAGAAAGTAAAAAAACAAAGCTAGAAGGTTAATGGATGTTATTCTGACTGTAGTTTTTATGTCATCTCGAATGATTCACCTTAGCGGAACAAAATGGCGGAATAGTTTTTCAAGGACACTGTTTTGCGTCTAGATGGCTAGCTGGATTGCTGTAATTGTGGGCTGCTGCCTGTCCATCACGCCACCATGCTCACGATTTAACAAGGAAAAATTAACTAGACAACTTGAAAATAACAATCATTTTCCAAGAAATATTTAAGACACATTTGATATGCGAGTCTAAATATTTTAACCAATCAGCGGAGTGTTTTAAAACTAGTAAAAGTTGAAAAAAGAAAATTTCAATAAATTCATTTTGTTCCTCTTAGGGGGTAAAATACCTTACTCTGGCTAGAAAGCGGATAACTTACTTACTTTATTGTTCACATTAGTTAACTTTCATTTGATGTAATCTTTAGTTGATGCCTTACCAGGAATACCAGAAAAGCATAATAAAAAAAATCGTCAGTCTTAAATGTTTCTTAGAATCAGATCCGCCTCCCAGTGACACAGCGGTATGTCTGAGAACTTACAACGCTAGAAACCGGGTTTCGATACCCGTGGTGGGCAGAACACTGATAGCTCATTGTGTAGCTTTGTGCATAACTACAAACAAACAAGAATCAGATTTATTTACTGTTTAGCAAGCACAACGCAGTAAAGGCCAGTACGTGATTATTCTGGGCATTTTCAATCTTAAAAATCATTGGCTTAGTTGAAAATAATGGTAACAAGGTCAACAAAATTAGTTAATATGTATCATTTCTAGTCATCAAATTGTCCCAACTAGTTTTTGAATTGGGACAACCACAATTGATTGGCTTAAACATTTTCATAATAAATATTTTAGGTGGTATTGAACTGACTGAGAGGGCGTCCTTCGTACTATTAGTTTCGTCTTAATAGGCGTACTGTAGCCCCACAAAAAAGTAGATAAGGTTCGTAAGTGATAGTGCTTGAAACTATTAATTAATAATTTACAGTTTTGTGCATTTGTGTTGAATTATTTCATGCATTTTCTATGGGTTTTATCCAATAACACAATAAAGGTTAAATGTTCATTATAATACATAAAAGTGTTGTTCGTTCAAATTTTGCACCTGGAGGTGAAAAACGTCGATAATATAAAGCAGCTCACAGAGTAATTACCTACAAACAAAATTAACAAATCTCCTCTCAATTGGGATAAATTAACGAAACAACCAACATTATATTTGATGTCGAATTTATTAAAGGTGCATTCCATCATAAATTTATATCAATAACAAACTCAACAGTACTAGTTCCAAAGCCTATGAAGAAGAAAAAACATTTTTTTTAAATAACGCATTTCGTAACTAAACACAAAATAATTCCAAAACGAACGTCAGCTGCTGTTGACCACCAATCGAAACCATTATTACTCAGAATTGAACTTATTACTCTTATATTGCCCCCCCCCCCAGTGGCACAGCGGTATGTCTGCGGACTTACAACGTTAGAATCCGGGTTTCGATACCCGTGGTGGCAGAGCACAGATAGCCCATTGTGTAGCTTTGTGCTTAATTACAAACAAACAAATACTCTTATATTATTCTTATTTAACAAATCCAATTACAGAAAGTAAATTCATGTATTCAACAATTTGTGGGTACAAGCTAACAATTTTGTGTTTTATACCTGTTAAGTTGTTATTGCTGTGTAAAAAAAAATCAAAGTAGTGTAAAATTATTCTTTGCCTAGTTTTGTTCCTAAACCATGAACTCTTATGAAAGAACTCGCCTAAGTGAAGTCGTAAAAAATAACACCATCTAACCCATGATCTTGGTTGTTCCTGAACTGTAGATTGCGTTTGGAGAAACTTAAAGATAAGAGAAAGAAAATCGTGATATCCTATCGAAATTCTTTAATACAAGAAAACCATGTTTATAGAATCACGACGTATTTTGTGTTATGAGTATAAAATTGGTGTTTCAAGGGACACTTAATTTTTGGTGTGAAAGGTGCATTATTTGACCGTTTCATGACTTGCATTTATAAAATGATATAATAAAGACCATGTGAACATTGCTTCCAGGAAACTTGTGAGAGAGAGTACTAGAAGCAGGAATGAGATCGATTCTTACGACACATCACAATAACCTTGAGAGACATTGAGTTCTAGTATATTTAGCTTTGTGAATCAGAATCAAAAGTTTTTTTTTCTTTCTGCTAGAATACAAAAAAACACGTTATGTTTTATAGGATTTGAAATGTTCATGTTTCTCACTTGGTGGCTGTACCGTAAAACATTTTTTCCGGTAAGTATGTATCTATTGTTAGATATTTTAATGTGGTTCCGGAACTTAGAGACTAGGTAATCTTCGGCTAAATTTTTAGAGCCAGGTGTAGGTGGCACCAAAGTAGTTTTGAACAATACCGTACGTGTTATGGGTATCGCCCACGTACCACCATATCTTTATCGTTGCTATGCAATTACGACAGTAATCTCTTCAATCCAGACAGTTTTTAGCATTGACCCTTGGACATTAAGCCTCTGGCTATTGCAAGGCATGAGTTTTCCCGTGTCCATCAATTTCACTGCTAGGTCGTTGACCCTTATCCATTCCTCTTCCCCATGCATTCTACCTCGTTTACCCTAAAATATAATCAGTCAACAACGAACAACATCCCTGGAACATTTTGTGAAGAAGGGTTTCTGTTTTGATAATTTTTTATATTATCAGAATACTCTTTGAAAGGATTTTTTATAATTCAAATAATCAATACGTTAAACTTCAGGTGCCTGAAAACAATCCGATATTTTAAGAACAGTGAAATTCTTTGATAGAAGTTTTAAATGATTTAAGTTTTCCCCACCCCTTTTTTGAGAGGTCTAAAACTGATCTTTATGTATCAAAACATTTATAAATCAGATCTAGTATAAACTACCACTTTTAATGAAAAATTTGCAAGTATTTGTAAGATAAAGCAAAAACTGATGATTTATTTTATGTCGATGGTCAAAAACACATATTTCAGAATTTTAAATAAATAAATCGCATTGATATTGTTTATATCCAAGCCACAAGTCTTACTACTGAAAGTTATCTATCTATATATTTTTAAAATTTGGTTCCACTTTAAATTTAGTATTATAGGTGACGTCAAAGAAACCTCCACGTGTTTCCGAAGTACGACTAAATCCCTTAGGTAACAATGGTGTGGATTGATTGGTTGTTTGTTTTCGGATATTCGCGCAAGGCTACTCAAGAACTTGCTGCTCTAACTGCCCTTACTTTGGAATTGATAGGCTAGAGGGAAGTGACTAGTCAATGATACTCACCACCAACTATTGGGCGTTTCTTGTCTGACGAAATAGTGGGATTCAACCGTTACCCTTATAACGCACCATGATTACAAGGTTAGTTGGTTGGGGCTTTATGGCGCAAAGAATTACCAAGTGCGGGGAGCGATTTTATATTTGATTTTTGTGATAACAAAACAATGACCACGCTCGGCAAAGTAATGGATAGGGTTAGGTACATTTTTGGATGAAAATATATTTGTGTAGACATTATCGTAATAATTAGAACTTTCTATAATGTTTATTATGTAATATGTAGGGTATTATATGTCTAAAACTCAAATTCACGGGTTTATGAATGACCAATTTTAAGCTAAATAAAACTGACAATTTGAATGAAGAAATGATACAACACAAACTTACTATATAATAAAATGTATTTACTTTTCATGGACTGAGAAGGAGTGGTTGTACGAAGCTGAACAGTTCCGAACATCTTTTCAAAAAAAAATTGTTATGGTATAAAACCACTTCTAGTCAAACTATAAAGCCCCCCCCCCCCAGTGGCACAGCGGTATGTCTGCGGACTTACAACGCTAGAATCCTGGTTTCGATACCCGTGGTGGGCAGAGCACAGATTGCCCAATGAGTAGCTTTGTGTTTAATTAAAACAAACTATAAACGGTATAGAACTGCTCAAAACAATTGGATATTCATAAGAATAAGAAATTTTAAAATTCACGAATTAATAAGCCCCACTATTAATACCCCGTGGTAGCTCAGCGGTAGTTACGTTTGAGAGCTTCACGTAAAAATCAGGACTTGGGAACAGCGCAGATAGTTCATTATGTATCTTCGCGCTAACAACAAACAAACAAATTAATAGGTAGGTAGAGACATCGTTGAAGATGGTTCATTATGTATCTTCACGCTTGACAACAAACAAACAAATTAATAGGTAGGTAGAGACATCGTTGAAGATGGTTCATTATGTATCTTCACGCTTAACAACAAACAAACAAATTAATAGGTAGGTAGAGACATCGTTGAAGATGGTTCATTATGTATCTTCACGCTTAACAACAAACAAACAAATTAATAGATAGGTAGAGACATCGTTGAAGATGGTTCATTATGTATCTTCACGCTTAACAACAAACAAACAAATTAATAGATAGGTAGAGACATCGTTGAAAATGGTTCATTATGTATTTTCACGCTTAACAACAAACAAACAAATTAATAGGTAGGTAGATACCTCGTTGAAGATAGTTGATTTGATTCTGGTTCCGTAAACATTATGAGAAAATCATAAATTACTTTGACTTTTGTGTGTGCGTGTGTATGTTTGTAAGATTTGATTGTTGCGGTCCTACAAAAACACAAAGAAAAATATTTGCTTTCACCGGGAATGCACTCTTAGTGAAAGATGGCGCTAAAGAAACATCATAAACGAACTTCTAATTCTATTTCTAGTACTGAGGTTAATTACATTTTATATAAGAGAGAGATAGATGTTCGACTTCCCCATGTGCCCATGTCGTCACTCTTACGAGTTCGTACTGTTGCCCGTTGCCGTAATTTCTTTGTAACAAGCTCCTGTGAAAGACAGCAAGATTAATCTTAAACCACACATCTTGAGAAGCTTTCCGCAATTGAAAGGTATATGACCGAATCATAACAGTCGTTGGTTTCGAAGTGCGATTGTTTACGATATTGTTATTTTGGTACCAGGATATACTTCTAGGTTCACTGTAGTGGCGTTTTGGAGTCAAATGGTTCTCTTTCGTAACCACTTTGCAGGTCAGGGTATTGCACAAGGTTGTGTATGGTTTTGGCACTCGTTTTTGCCCTAAAGACTGTTGAGCGAACTTTTCCACTTTCATGGAGAACAATGAAGGTTCTCATTTTAGAAACGTTGTGTATTTTGGCTCTAATACATCATTTAACAGCATAATACATTTAATACATCTCGCTGTACAAATATCCTTCTTTGGAAATGGCTGTAAGGTATTCTTCCAATCATAAGTCTACCCCTGGTGGAAGTGGTTGAAAATTCGCTGTGAACATAATATATAGGTGCAACACATTCCGCCAGTTGCGCCGCAGCTCACATATGTGGCGACTCACCACTGAATTAGTTATACAGATTGTTCAAGACAAGTATAATTAGCCCTCAGTGTAACACCATCTGAAAGTAATATCACTGTTGACCGAATTTTACAAGAATACAACAAGTATTCATTTGGTATTACTGATAGTTGACCTGTTAAAGAAAAGTAAGATATTTTTGATTAACATTTAACACCTTATGAATTTCTTAAACTATCTTAAGCATCCCAACTTTTACTTTTCGAAGTATTTCCAGTTATTTGTTGTAGAAGTGGGAATGTTGACCTTACAGCAACAAACATCTTTGTTGTTCAACATTATAACTGGCAGCTTGCGCAATTACCTACTGAACGCAATAAAGTGGCAATGTTGCCCTTATATATAACATTTTTTCATTCTGCCACAGAACGTGCCAATATGATAATTACTATCTAAAGTGGATTGATAGAAATATCACTCGGCCAGTGATTCGGTATTTTCAATCTATAACGTTTACGTCTTGCAGTTTTTCAACCAAACAATTTGACTTTTGTAACCTCTCTCTCTCGCTTCCACAACAAACAGTTTGGTCTCAAACACACTCTCTCCCCTCCATGTTCTCAATTTTCTTATATTCTGTTTTTATCTACACAATTCAAATAAATTTACTTACCTCTCCAACCATCATTAAGGCTACTTGACCTCATAAGCAAACATGTTAACTTTCTCTTTCAATTTTGTTGAGTTCGGTTTATCGCAGATAATTGTCCAACTTTTTTGCTTTTGGTTTTCTGTCTGCTGGATTAATTTATCTTCCTTTTCCACCTTTCTATAGTAATTTGACCTTAGGTGAATTTTGAATCTTTCCTGCTTTGGCCTTCGTTTCTTCTATTGACTGCCAGCCAGTTATATCAGTTTACCTTCCTTTTCTTATTTCCTATGGTCAGTTGGCCTCAGGTGAGTTTTCAACCTTTCCCGATTTTGAATTTCGTAGTTTTTGCTGATTTCCAGCCAGACGGATTAATTTACAGCATTTTTTTTTATTCTCTCCTAACTTTAATTTTTTTAAATGAAGCTTTTATTTACCTTTTATTATTTTGCAACACGATATTAAGTTTAAGGCAAACTTAACTTCATAATTGTGGTATTTTCATGTGACACTGACATAACACAACTGATTATTGCTGATTGTAATACACTTAACAAGGCAAACTTAACTTCATAATCGTGGTACTTTCAAGTAACACTAACATAACACAACTGATTATTGCTGATTGTAATACATTTAACAATGCAAACTTAGCTTTATAATCGTGGTACTTTCAAGTAACACTGACATAACACAACTGTGTTTTTGCTGATTGTAATACATTTAACAAGGCAAACTTAGCTTCATAATTATGGTACTTTCAAGTAACACTGACATAACACAACTGATTATTGCTGATTGTAATACACTTAACAAAACAAACTTAACTTCATAATCGTGGTACTTTCAAGTAACACCGACATAACACAACTGTGTTTTTGGTTTGAATAACAGCAGCGCATGTATTTTTTCTTTTGTCTTAACCTTAAAACGCTTTTTTTTATTCTACATTCATACCTACAATCGAAATACTTTTATATTTACCCCAGAATATGCTAATAAAAGAAAATTAAACATGGTATGTCTTAGTTCATGTTTTACTGTTCCAAACATTACATTTACGTAATCGAGCATTCTTAGTTCACGAGTCTTGTAATTGTTTCGATGTGAAATAGTATTGTTTAGCCTGCTTTGCTACCGTGAACTCTTATTTGATTTTGATATAAAGCTTATTTCGTGTATGTGTTTTCTCAGTAATTGTTCGGAATTATACCTAAACCACTATCATGTTGATAGATAAGCCTCTTTCCCAGTGTTAAGATTGTTTTTAAAGACACAGTAAAAATAAAATGACACATGTTTGAATATGGTGTTATACTTATCTGGAACTGGTAAGGTTTAGAAAGGTTGAAGGGGAATACCCTTTGTTCAAGGCGATTTAAATTTCCAGACTCACGTGGCATTGCTCTAGATGGGGACATACATGTGCTAGTGGTAGTTCAAGTTGAAATATCTATCACGTATTGATTAATTCATTCTATACCACCGACTCTACACTATACAGTTATCATAATATATATATCCATAAAATATGTCCCAATACAAAGTTTTAATCATATTAGATATTAGATCTTATGATCCACACGTTCCAATTCAATAACTTTTGCCGCTAAAGTAAGAGAATAAGTGAGACAAAAGTAATTACTTTGTTATGGAATGAAATAACATGAAACAACGTGAAAGGTTGGTTAGCAACTGGTTTTACTAGATTTTCATATAATTTACTAATTCTAACATAGATAGATAACAACTTTTATTTGTAGACTTAGATTAGGAAAATCTCTATAAACATTTACGTAATCATTTTAACGTTAAAGGTTTTTAATGAGGTTGAGACCCCATATTGTAGCGGCAATATCCCGGGACTCAGTATTGTTTAACATGGCAACCAGTTAGTGAAGGCGAACGTTTTGTCCTACTTTTGCTTTCTAAGTTCATTGTTTTAACCACGGAATGTAATTTTAGGGGTGGAGAATGGTTCGTTCTGAGACTACAGGCGTGGTCATCAGGAAAAAGGACTTGTGGTATGATTACAGTGAAAAGTTTCATCAGATTTTCCGTATTACATAGCGTTATAAAACTATTTATAAAACTTTTTATAAAACTATCAACATAACTTTTAAAGTAGCTTTATGATAAGAATATATTGTGTTAAATAAAAAAAAAGATCGATTAAGACAGAGAAATTATTCTAGTCTTATAGCCAAAAATGATGTCATTAAGGAATACTTTATATCCTCACTTAGTGTACACTGGATTTTCAATAATATCAAGTACATATTCAAAGTGATTTGAAATATACAACAAATTTGCTCCAGTTCATTAAGAAAACTCGTTCTAGTAATGTGATTATAGTACCCACGTTAAGAACCTAAAATTAACATGGCTGACTTTACTTGATCGTAATATTCATTTTTGTTAAACTTCCCTTCCTACTAGATCCTAACTTGATGTTTTGCCCCAAAATTAATCCAATAAGATATTAAAATTTTGTCTTTTGCAGCAAATGTTTTAAGTAATAAAAACGTAGAATTATTATTGTTATTTTGATTATGATTAAATGACTTTCGATTATGTAAGTTAATTTAAGTATTTAAACTAACATGTAATGAATTACATAACCCCTTATTCGGAACATCTAAAGCAAAAGTTCATAATAATTACTATATCAAAGTAGAACTTGAGTTAATTTAAGTATTTAAACTAACATGTAACGAATTACATAACCCCTTTTTCGGAACATCTAAAGCAAAAGTTCATAATAATTACTATATCAAAGTAGAACTTGAGTTAATTTAAGTATTTAAACTAATATGTAATGAATTACACAATTATATCAAAGCAGAGTCTGATAAAACACCTAGCAACGTTTCAGGATTCAAGAGAGAGAAAGGACAACATCCTTATTCCCAAAGGATGATATCCTTAATAATCTAATTGATATGATTTAGCGTTTAATCATACAATAAATAATGAACGAACTTTGTAAACAATGTACTCGCTTAACAACCCACTTATCATTTATAACGTTGAACAATAACTAAACTATGGACGAACTGTAATCAAACACCAAGTTAACGTCACAAATATTTTTCAAAAGTAAAAGTGAAGCGAGCATCTTCTCATTCACCTCATCGATATGAAGAGTTCTTACAAAATTCAATTCATTTCACTCATCGTCATTTTAAGTACAATATTTTCATATTTTTCATATAATTTTTTTCCCATAATGTTTTATAAAGCCAGAGTTTTTAAGATATTTACTGGGAAAGAAGTTTCAGCCATGATAAAAAATATATATAATTTACGTTAAACACGCCTTGGAATTCTGTACTATGCTGCCAAACACTGGTACTGTGATAGGTTTGAAATTATTCTTACGTTTACATTAGTAAAATACACAACTTGCTTCTGATTCTAAGGATGAGAAAACAACAACAACACTGTGTTTAAAAACATCATATGTTTATTAATAGCGAGTATTATTTATCTTTATTTTACTCTGTATCTTTGTTAAATTGACGTGTTCATAAAATTACTCATGCGAAAGTTTTTTTATATATATATTTACTATTACTCTTTTACAACAAAAGTGAAACTTTTCGTAATAGAGATTTTTCTTTAAATCTGTAAGATTATGCAAATCTGATTGCTTCTCTGCATGGGACAGGGAAATACTTCCAGCTGCACTTTATTTGGTGGTGTTATAATGCTTGTGCTTCCATCTATTGTTAAGATATCTAACCTATCAAATGTTATCATTCGGTTTATTGCACTTGACAATTTCGAATTACACACTAATTATAATTAAATACGAACTACTGGAACAACTGATGTAGAACAATAAAACTCTTTCTGTGTCTATAAATAGCTTTCGTATTCGAAATAAAATGTTTTTATTTTTTAATCCCTAATGGCAGCTTATTCGGAGAGCTGAGTGTCGTTTTTACAAAACTCGTATCTAAGTTAAGATGACTGGTATATATCATCAAATGGCTTACAAAGTAAAGCATGTGAAAAGTAAGAAAAAGCAATTCAAATTTAGAAAATTCAAATAGGCTGCTAGAATAGGATACTTAGAGGCCTATGTAAATAAAGTACAAGAGAATTAATTGAAAGGGATATTAGATGTTTGTTTGAAGTTAAGCGCAAAGCTACTCAATGGGCAATCTGTGCCCTGCCCACCACAGGTATCGAAACCCGGTTTCTAGCGTTGTAAATCCGCAGACATACCGCTGTGCCACTGGGGGCCGGGATATTATAAAAAGAGTATATGAGACGGAAAATTGGCGGAAAATATTAATATTAACAGTAAAGACGTTTTTAAGTATGTTAGAATGGGAGGTGGGTCTTTACAAATTGAAGATGGGAGAGATTTGGTTGACGATTACAAGATGGCTGATCATCTAATTGTTTTTTCACCAACAGTTTTTATTAGATAAGAGGTAGGGTGAATCTGTAAGAGGATCCCACTCAGCAAGATCGTATAATATTTTTGAATGAAGTTAGGATTAAGCCAAAGCTGGTAAGATTCAAGATTGGAAAATTGAAGTAAAATAAGGCAACAAATAACAGTTTTCTTACGATAATGAAGGAAATAAAATAACATATTTACGGGTCTTTAACCTAAATTTGGAATAAATCCATTAAAAATGGTGATGTACAGAAGGATTAAAATATTAGATATTAGCCAATCTCACATAGATTTGGGGGGGGGGGTAGAAATAAACAATCTACTCCAAGTACTTACAAACCAACTACTATTTCTTCATTTGTTGGGAATATTGCTAGATTATATAATTAAACAAATTCTACATGATCATTTAGAAAATTTCATATTATCATGAATAGTCAGCAGGGATTTAGAAAGTGAATCATGAATTTGGTAACATCTTTTGAAAATGTTATATATATGCAGTGAATTTTGTGTTCTTGGACTTTCGAAAAGGTGTTTCATAAGGGGCTCTTTGAGAATATTGCATTTGTTTCGATTGAGAGCTGGTTGAGCGGTAAAAAGCAAAAGCCTATTATAAATGGCATGAAATCACAGTGGGTTAATATTACAAGTAACGTAAATTAGAATTCTGTGTTAGGTCTTTTGCTAGTTGGCGTTTTCATTGATAAGATAACATTAAGTAACTTGGTTAAAGTGACAGCTAATATTACACTAATGGACACTTCCAAATGTATTAAAGAAGCTGAAGTTTTCCAGAAATATTTAAACTATTTACTAGCTGGAGTGATGCTAGCTGATGCCTATTAATCTTAATGAAATTAAGGTTATGCACATTGATTATCACAACATAAGTTATTCTTATAGACTTGCATTGGTTAAAATATATGGAGATTTGGTCTGTATCAATAATGAGTGCTAGTTGAAGAAAGACATTAGTTCAGTCTACAAGGTTCTTTGTAGACACGAGAAATATTGTGTTGAATTTTGTTCACCTTTTAAAGAAAGAGTACTTGTTGAAGAAGGACATTAGTTCAGTCTACAAGGTTCTTTGTAGACACGAGAAATATTGTGTTAAATTTTGTTCACCTTTTAATCAAAGAGTACTAGTTGAAGAAGGACATTAGTTGAGTCTACAAGGTTCTTTGTAGACACGAGAAATATTGTGTTGAATTTTGTTCACATTTTTAAAGAAAGAGTTTTGAGTTCTCGAATAGAGTTCACATGAGAGTTATCACAATATTTCTATGTTTAGTATCGTATGCAGATAGGCTGAAATCTAAAAAAAAAACGAGGAGGAGGAATGAATGAGTTTTTTAAAGATTGTTAGCTATTTGTAGTACACAAATCCAGGTGATGTTTTAAAAGAATGTACAGATAGTTTAAGGTATGTAAAATTCAGACACGACTTTAGTTAATTCAATGTTGTTGTTTTTTTTTATAGTGTAGTTGACTTATGGAATAGTTTACCTTTAGGTGTAGTAGAAGCTCTAACCCTGAAGTCGTTTAAAAGGAGATGGAAGATTATTTTAGAGATGAGGTTTGCATATATAAGAAGTTTGGAGTAGGATGGTAACAGAAACTTGGACAGCCAGATAAGGCAACTGAACCTCCTTTTATGTATTGCAAAGGGTTTGGGTTTGTTTTGAATTTCAGCAAAGCTACACGAGTGCTATCTGCGCAAGCCGTCCCTAATTTAGCAGTGTAAGACTAAAGGGAAGGCAGCTAGTCATCACCACCAACCGCCTCTTGGGCTACTCTGTTATCAACGGATAATGGGATTGACCATCACATTATAACGCCCCCACGGCTGTAATAATGTTAGAAAAATTGAATAGATTAAGTGACAGAAGTTGTAATTGATTTTTCTTGTCAATCTAAGAAGATTAACATGGAAAATCGCAAATGTTTGAACACTTGCATCACGGTTTTGTTCTACTTTTGCTACACAGTTTACGACTCTTTAGCTTAAAAATATTTGTTTGCTTCACAAACTGTATAGTATTTGATTTATCTTAAATCTAAGTAACTCGTGAAACCTTGATTTGAAAATTATTATAAAACTGTGATTTAAGTATTTGAAACTATTCTCCAACTCACATTATGAGTATAAAGGAATGTTAACGTATCTTTATTGTAAATCATTAAGCTGTATGAAATGAAATACATTATATATAAAATTTCATTTATTCAGGTCCCGTGTAGTTTTACATTTTGTTTCAAAGAAGTCGTCATTCCAGTCTAAACCAAGGCCACTTTCTATATTCATATAATGATAGATCTTCTAGTTGTAAATAATAGGTTTTTGCTTGTTTAATAAAGTGTGCAGTAGTTAAGTTATCCTGAAAAAAAAGAAAAATCTCGATTTAACAATAGTGATAAAACAAGTCTAACAACGTAATATATCACTTTAACACTGACAACGCGATATTTTAAGGAATTTAAACTGTTGTGTTTTTCTTTCTCCCCGTTGCTCTAGTTTTTCCAAAAGAAATTATCATTTATTAAACTTTCTGAGAAACTTCAATTACCCCTGTAAAGTGGAAAAAATAAAACCAGCATAAACGTCTGCAGATCATGTTCTATTATCATGATTGAATTGTTAGTTATTTTTATTGGTTTCTTCAGTTATCTTCCAGACTTTATCCTGATGACATTTAGTTCTACAACAGAACAGCCTACAAACCATTAAATCAAGATATGCACACAAAGCATCTAATTTGTTCTGATTTGTTAAACTACAGACTTAATCTGAATAACTACGTACCTGAATATTATGACCATATCGAAATATTTTACATTCAGACACTACGTTAATTGGCCCTCTATTCAATGGATTTTCTGTTTAATAGTGGGTTAGCTTACTCTTCTTGTATTAATGTACATGATTTCCAGTATAACCAGTAATGTATTTTATTAAACATGTTTTTGATGACTTTCGTAGATTTAAGGTTACAATGTTTTAAGAAATCAACACATTTCTATGTAGTGTTTAACTTGCTTACATAACAGTCGTTGTATTAAACAAACGTAATACTTCTTGATACCACCGTAGTAACCAGTGGCGTAGCCAGGTTTCCACTCAGGAGGGGGCAGAAAAGTTTAAGGGAGCTAATAAATTAAAAAGCTACATTTTTTAATAAAATGGTCATTAAAACAAATCAAATGTAATAATTTATAGAAGTTTCATTTTTTATTTATTAAATAATACAAAACGAGTTTATTATACATGAAAGCTGAAAAATAATATGTGATAAATATATCTAGATTTTTTTCAGGGTGGGTCGGGTCCCCTTGGGTACTAACACTGCTACTCATTATACTTACTACTGTATCAAAGAAATTTCAAGCAGAGTAGATTGAATTGAACCTGAATATTTTGTCTGATGTATCTGCCTGGTGTATAGAAGAATGCAAATGTAGGTATCACTGTTCCCTTAGCAATCTGAGGAAGGTCCTAACACAGAGACTGAAATGCCTTCCACTTACACTCCAGGTACGCGTCTCGGAAACTAAGTTTTTAACAGGTTTTTCTATAAGCTGTGATACATGCTTATATGCAGTTATAAACTCCAGGCATATACTGTTCATAAAACTTCAAAGCCAGCTGTATTAGTATACTTTACCGTAGGTGATTCTGGCTGTGAGAGAGGAGGGTAATAACGGAACTACATGTGAATACATGATGTAGCTGATGATGTTAATATACAGTTGGCTAAACTGTGTATACTTTAACAAATATGAGTGCTCACTAATTTCACTGAACTTCAGTTATTAACAATACCAAATTTCACTGAACTTCAGTTATTAACAATACAAAATTTCACTGAACTTCAGTTATTAACAATACA
>NW_013665662.1:110110-112624 GCF_000517525.1 Limulus polyphemus | reverse complement strand
CAACATCTAGAAACATCGAATGAAAAAACAGCAGTTTCACAATTGGTATTGAAGTTGTTCCTATAATATAAAATATTAATTATTGACGATGTTTTGCCTAGGTTTGATCTGGACTTTGCTTATCTGTTACACTAAAATAAACATTTAATCTACTGTTTAACGACGTTTTAACAAACTTTTTAAATAGAGAGATAATTATATGTTTGTTTAGAATTTTCGCGCAAAGCAAAGCAAGAGATGTCTGCTTTAGGTTAAAATTGAATGAGGTTAAAATTGAATGAAAATTATCAAGTGTCTGAAAAAATATCTTAAAAATCCACTTCAGTTTATAACATATGAATAAGGTTAAAGTTCTGTTGATTATTACAACATAAGAATAAGGTTAAAGTTCTCTTGATTACTATAACATAAGAATAAGGATAAAGTTCTGTTGATTATACAACATAAGAATAAGGTTAAAGTTCTTTTGATTACTATAACATGAGAATAAGGTTAAAGTTATTTTGATTACTATAACACGAGAATAAGGTTAAAGTTCTCTTGATTACTACAACATAAGAATAAGGTTAAAGTTCTCTTGATTACTACAACATAAGAATTTTCAAATTATTTTTGAAATTATTAGTAAACGTTCTTGTACTGAATATATAAATTTCTGAATAATACAGGACGGTGAAAATACTGCGTAACCTTTACAAGTTTAATAATTTCATATTTTGAAAAAAAAAAGAAAATGATGCTTCGGAAGCTAATATAAAGAAAAATAAAAAACCGATGATAAATTCTTAATGTTTAAGTTTACAGGAAATCAGCCGCGTGGGCGTTATAATGTGACGATCAATCCCACAATTCGTTGGTAAAAAGTAGCCCAAGAGTTGACGGTGGGTGGTGATGACTAACTGCCTTCCCTCTAGTCTTGCACTGCTAAATTAGGAACGGCTAGTGCAGATAGCCCTCGTGTAGCTTTGGGCGAAATTCAAACAAAAAAATCTAAATCTATTTCTCCACACATATATATTATCAACATTTTTTTTAAATATAAAATAAAAGTCAATAAGAATAAAAACCAACGACTGAGTAACTATAGAAATATGTGCAACTACTTATAAAAGAAGCAAAGTACCACTATTTCTAATGAAATATTTAAAGATTAAAATAAAGAAAAAAATTATAATATCTTCTATTGTTACTGTTTTGAATTGCTTTGGTTATTTTGTCAAGCCAACTCAATACCGCAATTAAAAACTGCCTACTATAAGAGAAATCGTATTGCTACGTGATACATAGACATATTAATAGATCTAACTTAATATTTGCTTAACATGCACCGAAGCGTTAACTGAAAGAGGGAAAAAGGGTTAATAGTTCGTCAAATGGTCTCTATAGTTGCACAATTCCTGATGATTGAACCGATAAACGTTATCATAAAAATGAGTTGGCCATAACTGAAGATAACTGAACGCCTGATACATATATATTATTACTGAAAGAATTTGGTATAAAAACGTTCATTTGTTGCGTTTAAAATATTTTAGAGTGAATAGAAATAACCTTAATGGGTTAAAAAAGAATAATAACCTTAATGGGTTAAAAAAAGAATATTTCTCGACTATAAATCACCAAGAAAAGAAACATAATCCAGACAAGTTGAACTTAAAATCGAGAGCAGATATTGAAATAATTAAACGAAATAGTGCACGCCAATAATCTAAAAACAATAAAAATAAGTTTTAAAAATCTGGGGAAGTTTAAGATAATAATCACAATGAAATATAAATTGCTATTTTTCAAACCTCTTGTCGTATCTCAGGAGACGCAAACTAATGAAATGGAATATATATATACGTTTAGAAGCAAGTACTAAAAATATCTGTACTTATAATATAAGCTCTTAGTTAATTACGATAAACATCTAGTTTGGTGATTCTGTGGTAAGATTGAGGGCTAAAATATGGTGTTCGATTCCTGTGGTAGGCACAGTGCTCTTAACCCATTTTTTACCTTTGTGCAACAACCAAACAAATCTCCCTGAATAAAATTTCTTTTAAACGACTTTAGTCTATAATTATGCGAATATTATCGGCACACAGGTTTTATAATTAAGAAAAGAATCTTTACCGCTACTGTGTATGTATTCATTTAAGACCTGTTTTATTTGATCTTATAGAATAACTCCGGCTTTGGGTTTTTAGTTTCAAGAATTTTTTTCCTTTTCAAATAAGTGTGTATTTATGTGAATGAAAACAAATTATTATCAACTTATTTCATAAAACTAAATGTTCTTTAATTTTTTTTTATGGTGGATTAAAATTTTAAGTTATTTCTTCCTGCTTTCGAATGTTCATGTGTTCACATACACAACTGTAACTCAAAATGTGCAACAGGATAATAATTTAATAATATTACCAGTCCTTTTGTAACTTTAATGGCCCGGCATGGTGGTTAGGGAGCTCGACTCGCAATCTGCGGGTCATGGGTTCGAATCCCCATCCCACCAAACATCAAACATGCTCG
>NW_013665662.1:106673-109395 GCF_000517525.1 Limulus polyphemus | reverse complement strand
AAATTAGGGACGGCTAGCGCAGATAGCCCTCGTGTAGCTTTGGGCGAAATTCAAACCCAACAAACTTTAATTTTTCTATTTGTTTTGAAACGTATTGTTTCATAGTTTAAAGGGTGAACAACACAACAACATTTGTTTCAACGGTAAAACTTATTTACTTAAGTTTTTGTCGATTATATTTCAACGAGTTTGTTAATTGGTTTCAGTGACTATAAGAAAAATACTAACATTGGCTACATAATTACTCATTCTTCTAAACTAAGATTCGCCCACTTAACAGAACGAGCTGTCCTAATTAATAAAAACCGTTGGAACGAGATAAAGCATGTATATATATTATTTATCTATACACCTGCAGAACTTGAATGAAATTTGATAATTCAGTTGCATATCAAGACTTTAACAAGAAGGAAATTACTTTTGTTAACCTCTGTTCTGGATAAATAAGATAATATTACACATTTAATAATCCAAAATATCAGATCCAGGAGAATAAACTAATAACTTAGTCCTAAGCATAAGAAAATATATACATCTTCGCATTATATACAGAAACTATGTCATTCTACGAACTTTTAATCCGGACTCTTGAAATTTATGAAGCTTATTTACACAGATGTGACTGTTTAGAAATTTATAATCCCGACATAGACCTTTAAAACAGGTAATTCCAATGTTCACGCTCGTAAAATCAAAATTAAAAAAGCTGTAAGCTCGTTACGAAAGTTCCGAACGTGCAATGTATGCACTGATTCGCAGTAATTCGGGATTTTCTTTTTCTTCTTGTGTATCACAAGCACTTAACTTGTAGGAAAACAAGTCACACATTTATTTCAAAGTAGAAAAATAAACCTAGGATTATTAGAAGATAGTATGTGCATGATCCTCTTTTGACATGAAAAACAAATTAGTTTGAAATTTATTATAACGTCACTTGGAATCCCAGCAGGCCAATACTTGAACTTGTACACTTAACAAAACTAAAACCTAATCACCACTAAGAAAACAAAAAAAGAAGCTTCAAAATTCGTTATCACTTGTTTAGTTTGTTTGCTTTACTTAATTTACATTCAAAATGGTATTTTACTTCTTTTTCGCGGTTTCTAGTATGATTTTATCTTTGTAGCTAGAGAAGTTATTGATAAGTGTTTCTCAATTTTTGAAGTCAGAGTATCCTGCTCCTATACATTAACTTTATTATATATATATATATAGTTCAATGGTTATATTCGTCTAAATACATATTTTTGTGAATTAATAGATTTGTTCTTTGATAAGTGTGATTTGTTCTTTGTGATAACTACATAATTGGACTCTATGTGATCTGCCCATCACGGGTATCGAAACCTGGTTTCTAGCATTGTAAATCCGCAGACCTATCGCTATACCATTGGGGGGGGGGGGGGAGGCTTTTTCTTTGAGCCTGAAATGCATGATTATTTTCATCATTACGAATAAATACAAGCCCATTTTAGGGTGGTTTGTTATTGCGAGTACGAACCGCAGGGTTAAATCTGTTTGAATATACATCTCATTAAGTCAATTTTGTTTCATATGGGGAAATCCTACTGCACTAAAGACATCCAAAACAAGAAAAAAAAAGGAATCGTATTCTGTATTACCAAAAACTAGTACAAGCTGATTCAACACAGAGAAGTCGATATATAAGTAACAACTAACTGAATCTGTTTTATTTTAATATGGTGAATTACTAAACGATCAGCGTATATAATTTGTATACTACAACACCATTAAAAATGTTAAAATATGAAAATAACTATAGAAACCTTACGCTTAGGCTAATTTGTATTATAATTCGTGTCAGTATATATACAAGGTTTCAAGTGCTGTATATTCAATTCCTTCGGTATGAGAAAACAATACTAATAGATTACGACATAAACCTACAAAATATAGAAAACAATATTGATGAATATATAATAAAAATTAATAAAAAATACAATTATTAACAACTTACATAAAATTATAAAAAAATGGAATATACCTGTTGATTCTAAATATTTAACTTTACCTTTCTTCTACGCAATTCCAAACCTACACAACTCCAATTAAGTTTCGATTTATTACAAATTCAGTAAATACCATTACCAAACCAGTAGCTATCATATTAAATAAAATGTTGGATTTACTATTTTCTGAAATAAAACAAAATCTCTAAGTATTTCGAAACATGCATTCTGGATAATAAAAAACAATACACAGGTATTGGAATGCTTAGAATTTTAAAATTCTTCGAGTTCAACCTTTTCTGTTCTGACATATGATTTTACTACACTGTATACACTGTATTAAATTTAAAAGATTTAAAAAAAGTCTTTAATAGCTTAATAGATGAATTTATAATTTAAAATATAGCTATTTCTAAATATAAATTTTTCAAGCTTAAAGTATAAGACCTTTTGAATTTTTGTATATTTAATAATTGCATATCCTTTAATGATAACATATTTAAACAAACAGTAGGCATCCCTATGGGGGCTAATTTCTCTTCAAATATGGCTAATTTGTATCTTTATTTTTATGAAAATATATTTATGAACAAAATAACAAATCCTAACAAATATGTATTTACTTTCCGTTTTATTGACGAATTAATATCGATCAATAATCCGGAGTTTGAATCATCTGAAATTTATCCTAAACTCGAATTAGAACGTAGCAGTAGCAATAGTTGCATAACACACGTTCAATACTCACTCAG
>NW_013665662.1:98012-105673 GCF_000517525.1 Limulus polyphemus | reverse complement strand
CGAATTAATATCGATCAATAATCCGGAGTTTGAATCATCTGAAATTTATCCTAAACTCGAATTAGAACGTAGCAGTAGCAATAGTTGCATAACACACTATTTAGATCTAGACATTAATTTGTCAGAAAATAAAGTGCAGTTGGACATATTTGATAAAGAAGATAATTTAAATTTTCTCTCCTAGGATTGCCCTCCCCAAATGTTAAAAGGTATAATTATTTCTCAAATTAAAAGACACATAACAATTTGCAATAAAAAACACTTTTTTTTACATAACGTAGAATTGTTAAAAGATAAACTTCTATTGAATGGCTATAATAATTATAAAATTAGTAAAATCTTTAAATTATTTTATAATAAATTTCAAAAATTATTAGAAAGTAAATCATTTACAAACAACTTGAGTACAATTATTTGTAACTTGAAATATTAAACTAATGAGAGGGCCCCCCAGTGGCACAGCGGTATGTCTGCGGACTTACAACGCTAGAATCCGGGTTTCGATACCCGTGGTGGGCAGAGCACAGATAGCCCATTGTGTAGCTTTGTGCGTAACTTCAAACAAATAAATAAATAAATATTAAATTAATGAGAGGTCGCTAGCATATAAAATCTTATTATAAAGACTAGCGTTAACTTTTTAATACTTTCAGTATTTCTGGGTCGGAAAGGCTAACTTCAGGCAACTGAGCCTGGCTCAGTTTACCCAGTTATACTTGAAAGTCATGTACTTACAAAGTGAGAAGGAAGGGTTACCAGAACTGTATAGGTGGGTTTATAGTTAATAATAAAAACATTAACTGAAATATTATTCGAAGTATTACTGCTTATACTATATTGACTAGTTATTAATGTCTTGCTGTGATAAAGTTTCAATATTACTACTAGAAATTTAGAGTAAGGTTGTATATTTCGTAATTTAATATCATGGAGTAACTATAGTAGAGATAAGGTTGGATGATGTTCTTCGATAGAAATCAAGGTTGGTTTAATATCTGATTTATATTTTTATGGTTTTCTAGGGATAACTATCATACCCACAACCGGTTATAGACGGTGAGTGTTAGTGGGATCTGGGACGTTGTGGGTTCTAGCACACAAATCCTAACTCCCCTTTTTTTCGGTTACGTGCTGGCTAGCTCTGCATCTGTTGTTTTGATTATGTCTGATAGATGGAATATCCCCAATGCTTTTGGGAGTTATAACCGCAGACATTTTCACTTTAAAATGATACATTTTATACTTTTGTACAAATGGTATAATTTTACATTTTTACATTAAAACTTTGTACATGTACATGTACAATAAATAAATTGTAGGTTATATTATATATATATTGTTGTTTCTTCTGAGCCAAAATTATATTTTACTTGTTATTTTTTGTGGCCTATGAGCTTAGATTTGGTAGCTGTGTGGCTGTGGACTTGTAGGTTCAAGTTTTGTTTGTGTGGCTGCAGACTAGTAGGCCTAAGTTTGGTTTGTGAGGCTGTAGCATAGGAGTCCTAGTATAGGTCAAGCATCTTGTTATGGTAGAACATACTAAAGTGAAGCCAAAAACAAGACTGGGATTGAAAGAGAATTTGTTTCTCAAACTCTCTCGCTGCCACATTTATAGATAAGTAACTTTCCCTGTCGGGCTTTATGTTTAGTTACATGATGAAAGCAAAATAACACTTTTTTACCCATTTGTCTCAAACTTCAAACAGGTAAATTTGGGAAGTGTGAAAGGGAATACAAAGCCACATGTGGTGTATATCACACTCTTGAAGGCTAAAAGAAAGGTTATATATTGTAAACAACACGTGTGCCCGTGGCAGTGCTCTAAAGGGAAACATAAGTTCCCATGTTAGAAAAAGAGTAAATACATACGTGGACACTTATTTTCAGTAACAATTATATGTTTCAAGAATTTACGGAAAGACTCTCAGTATACACGAATAAATTTGTAGTTAATACAAAACCATTAGTCGTATAGTCCAGGCATTGTTTCTATTTCATTCGAAACTTGAGACATTCTCCTGTTTATCGAATTTCTATTGATTATAAAATCATATTACTTCAAAAGAAGTTAAATAATGTTACATCCCTTAATGTACAAGATCATTGTGCACCTTTTGCTTCCCAGTACAAGCATATAAAATACTTTATGTGGTTTAGCACGGTATGTGAACTGGTAATGAAATTCCAAGCACGCTACAATACGATTTATTTTTGTCTTCTTACTAGACAGAACACTGTCATGTACGGTAGTTGAATAGTGTTCAATCTTTCTTGTGAAAGTAACATCAACAATGACGCCTGGTCGCCCTTAAAAGCGACTCTATTCGGGTAACTGATCTAAACTCCAGCAAGTGCTAAACTTGCATTATTTTTATTCTATTTTATTATCGCTCCCTGTAGCTCAGCTCACATCGTTAAAAACCGGGTTTGGATACTCGTAGTGGGCAAATCATAGAACGCCAATTGTAGCTTTGTGTTTAACAACAAACAAACACAATCTTATTACCTCTGTAATCTGTATTCTCGGTCTTTTCAAACAATAAATGGTTAGCAAATATTTCTTCTTAGACGATAAAAAATTGATAATTTGCAATTAATATTTATAAGTTTTTTGTTGTTTTGTTTTACGGCATAGCATATCCTAGTTAGATCGATCTATTAAAATAGTTAAGTTATTTACTGAGTTAATTTTGTTTCCAATTTGTTTAGGGGGTTTGTTTTGGTCAGAAGCCACTGATAATTTTGAGACCTACGTTTCACTCTTGCTGAACCGTTTTTCCCCTTATAGTACATGTTTTTTCACTGAAGCCTTGAAATGGTACACTTTACAACAAAAGTTTTCTAGATTATGTTTTTGTATCACAAATGAAAGTTACTACTCATATAGCACTATGATATGGGCCGAGTGTGGCCTATCAGTTAGCGTGCCCAGACTGTTAATCTAAGGAAGTAAGTAAACTTGATGACGAGGAACACACTTTTTAGAAATAAAAGTTTGGAGACTGCTTGAATGGGTAATGAAGGAAACTTTATTATAAATGTACAACGTTTCGACAAGATTATGTCGTCATCAGGTACAAAAAGTTTACATAGAAACAGAAATATATATGTATATATACATGTGTGTACAGTTTAGACCAAAAGTTCACGTGACCGATTGACAGCTTAGTAAAGGTATCTTGGTACCCCGAGGTGTTGATTTAGAGTAGGGCTATTTTGTTCAATTAAAATATCTTCATTTATTTTGTGTTTGTTGATGTTTAGTTCTTTGTTTAAGATTATAGTGTTTTCTTTAAATATACTGTGTTTTTTTTTAGTTGCAATGATGGTAAACATGGGAAGGTTATTTATTATGTTCGGTGAATTTGATTTCCAATTTTCTTCCGGTTTCTCCGGTGCTCATTTAGTGGCACAGCGGTATGTCTGCGGACTTACAACGCTAAAAGCCGGCTTTAGATGGCCGTGATGGGCAGAGCACAGATAGCCCATTGTGTAGCTTTTTGTTTAATTACCAACAAACAAACAAATTTTCCTATTTATAATTCTGGGACAGTTTTTACATATTATTTTATAAACAACGTTGGTATTGTATTATTCTATGTCATTTTTACTTGGTAATGATTTTAGTTTAGAGCCGGGATTTTGAGTGAATGTGAAGTCGACAGTGATTTTATGTTTAGTGGCAAGTTTACTCCAAGTGTTGATTATATTTGTTCTCGTGGTTGTGTGGAAAAGTTTCGACAATAGTTGGTGGAAATTTGTTGGTGTGAATGAAGGAATGTTTTATAATGTTGATCGTTCGCATCCTGTTGCCACAACGACGCGTTTCTTCTGTTGGAGCCATGATGGGTAATAAAAATGACGGACAAATTCCACTGTTTTGTCAGCTAAGAGTAGCCCAAGAGTTGGTGATGGATATCGTTGACTACTTTCTTTTTATCTAGTCTATCAATCCAAAATTTCATACGATTATGCACAGATAACACTTTTTTTGCGTGTGTAGCATTGCAACGAAATTTGGAAACAAATAAAAAAAATTATCAGCACGTAGGTATGTTGATAACACTACATTAGCGCTTATCACTTACTTAATAAATTAATTTAACTTGATAATGTTATTCATAGGAGAGAATGTCCTTCTATGCCGAACGAAAGATGTCATACCAGATTGTGAATAACTAGAAAATTAAACATAATTAAATGACTTCGGATGTGTTGTTATTTATTGATATTTATGAGTGATTTTATCTTTTTTTCTTGTTTTAATTTCACATTAAGTGAGTCAATTAGACCTATTTTGAGTGAAATTAAGCCTCATAAACTAGAATTAAAATATTTACTGTTGTGTTCTCTCAAAATCGACTTTTCTTTCTATTTAATCTTTCAATTTGAATTTGTTAAAACTTTTAAAAATAAACGAATTGGAACAAAAATCAAATTGTATTAACAT
Organism: Limulus polyphemus; assembly: GCF_000517525.1. Taxonomy (NCBI): domain Eukaryota; kingdom Metazoa; phylum Arthropoda; class Merostomata; order Xiphosura; family Limulidae; genus Limulus; species Limulus polyphemus. Next base: position 101,223 of record NW_013665662.1, on the reverse strand, counting down.
TTCAAGTATGAATTACTGCCCCCATAATGCTAAGCACGAAACACTGTATATCGGTAATTACTGCTCCTCCTTCCAACATGAACACTGTATATCGATAATTACTGCTCCTCCTTCCAACATGAAACACTGTATATCGATAATTACTGCTCCTCCTTCCAACATGAAACACTGTATATCGGTAATTACTGCTCCTCCTTCCAACATGAAACATTGTATATCGGTAATTACTGCTCCTCCTTCCAACATGAAACATTGTATATCGGTAATTACTGCTCCTCCTTCCAACATCAAACACTGTATATCAATAATTACTGCTCCTCCTTCCAACATGAAACATTGTATAACGCTTCTCGGCAAATATCATCCCAAATTTTTCAATTGATATTTTTATAATACTTACAACTTGTGGTTATTTAGGAGTTGCTCTAACGAAATCGTTCTTTGCACGACATCAGCTGAAGTTTGACCTATTTCTAAAAGATTATTTGCATATATCAAAGTCCATGTACTATCATATACAGCGAAACTACGACGGTACACTGATAAGTTTCAGCAAAGAAAACTTTATGTAATTGTATTTAATAGGACGCATCCATATAATTGCATTAGCTTACGTCACCTTGTTCTTAAAACTTTAATATAAGACAATTTAAGACATGATTATAAATCAAGGACAGGTGGGAGTTTGCTCTTTTCCATTCTGCCGAGAAACTACTATTACGGCCTCACAGAGCTTGCAGTTGACCTTGTGGTTCTTCCTGTGTCCCAAAAACGGACTTTGTTGTCTAGTAGTATGAAAAGTTCCAGCCCAACGTAGATTTGCATAAAAAAGAACATCAACAAGCTGTACGTTTTAAAGAATCTTTTAACAATTTTTATCTTACAATACGATCGATGTTTCAGTATACAGTGGAATAAAATATTTACTTAATCTTAAAATTTACATTTATCATCTACTGCAGCTAACAGGCGTTACTTTTAAATGAGGACTAAAAAAATATGAGAGAGAGAGAGAGAAAAAAAGTTACCAAAGCGAACGTGTCTTGTAACATTTTGTTCCTTAGCGTCCAAAATTGTTACCTCTGACATGATTCAGCAACGTGAAGAATTAATTGCCCAATCAAAATCTCAATTGAGCACATGATTCAGCAACGTGAAGAATTAATTGCCCAATCCAAATCTCAAGTGAGCACATGATTCAGCAACGTGAAGAATTAATTGTCCAATCAAAATCTCAAGTGAGCACATGATTCAGCAACGTCAAGAATTAATTGTCCAATCAAAATTTCAAGTGAGCAACACTAGAGTTTCTGACGTACATAAATTATTCGAGATTTCTTGAAGTTTGAACAACGTTCGAGCTTTATTGAGCTTGGCATGTTGTACGAAATATCCTGATGTTTAATTAAACAAAGTCGAAACTCTATGGAACCTCGCATATGTTCTCGAGGTGTCGTGTTATGTCCGAGATCTATTAGAGTTGACATACTTCATCGAGATTTACTGGAACTTAAATAACATTCGAGGTCAATCGAACTTTGCACATTTAATTTTTCGAGATGTCCTGGTGTTTAAATAATTGTTAAATTGAGAATATTTAAAGCTTCTAGCATTGAAGCTTAGCCGGTAACAATAGGCACTATCTGTCATACACTAAATAAGAGCTCCAACGTTTAAAAATGCATATTAATTTATTGTAAAAAGTTCAATATACAATTAAAAACTCTTCACAATTAAAGATCTACATGTTTCGGTGGAAAAAATGTCACCATCTCCAGGAGACCACTGATTTATTTAATAACTTAAACAAAGACAATAAAGCTCGATGAATAAAGCCAACACACCCGACTTTGTTCTTTGTCTAAACTAGGACTTATCACAGGACTAGACTGTGTTAAAACACGATTTAGACTCGACTAACACTGAAAATTAGTCATATTCCCAATAATTTGTTTGTTTGTTGATGAACACAAAGCTACACAATAGGCTATCTGGGCTGTACCCACCACTGGTCTCGAAACCAAGTTTTTAGCGTTATCAATCCGCAGGCTTGCACAACTAATCAGATTTTATAACTACTCCCTATCACTTTACAACGTACAATTAATCCAACTTTAACTAATCCCTGTCGCTTTACAGCATACAACTAATCCGACTTTAACTAATCCCTATCATTTCACAACACACAACTAACCCGATTTTAACAAATCCCTATCATTTCACAACGCACAACTAACCCGATTTAACTAATTCCTATCATTTCACAACGTATAACTAACCCGATTTTAACTAATCCCTATCAGTTACTAAGGGCTAAGAAAAATAGGTGTGTTTTACCTTGCATCCACCAATTGTATCAAAATTACAAACAAAGAAGCCATCTTCCAAAGTGCTGTAGTAAATAAACTAATATAAACTAAGCAAATCTAAGAAAAACTCGACATTTTCAAGGTACTGATTTAATACGACCAAAAATAGGCTTCAACATTAACATCTAAAAACATAACTGAATTTTGAACATACATATATTGTAGAAGTAATGTTATATATGGTAAATTTTATATTAAGGAATATCATATAATGTTATATATGGTAAGTGTGATATTAAGGAATAGCATATAATGTTATATGTGGTAAGTTTGATATTAAGGAATATCATATAATGTTATATGTGGTAATTTTGATATTAAGGAATATCATATAATGTTATACATAACTGTAATCAATAGTTCAATGAAAAGTATCCAGTTACTACATTTTTTTCTTCTACTCTTGTATGTGAGATTAGATACACAGTTGTTGGTATATGTTATTTAATGACTGATATATGCGAACTCTTGCATTTTTATATAAATTCAAATTTTCTTGACTGTAGAAGGACACACAACCTTATACCTTGAATATGAGATAGACAATAACATATATGTGTCTCCTAGAGAATAATATGACGTTCGAACACGTTTGAGCACCATTTATACAGTTAAAAGTGGTGCATAAACGAAAAGAGAAGAGGCAGAGATGTAAGTGTAGATCAAAGTATGTGAAAATTCATACGAAGACAGGATACTATTTTCACCTGTATATATTTATATAGGTGTACAAGGAGTTTCAGTGAAAACTTGGGAAATGTTGAACATAACTCATAGTTTTTAGCTTCACCAAACAGTTTGTTTGTTTGTTTTGGAATTTCGCGCAAAGCTACACAAGGGCT
>NW_013665662.1:85051-97057 GCF_000517525.1 Limulus polyphemus | reverse complement strand
TGTGTGTGTGTGTGTGTGTGTATATATATATATATATATATATATATATATATAATTGCAGATTTGTTCAGTTTTGCGAGAAATTCAACAGCCTTCTCCCCTATCAGTTATGGTATAAATATCTTTATACAAATATGTTCATGTCGACACGTTAATTTTTAATAAACTTTAAGGTTATAACGAACCACTTTAGTATGATGGTCACCATTAGTTTTACCCCTCGTTAAGGCTCTTATTGTAGTTAATACAAGCTGTTTGAAAGTTCCCTATGCAGTATACCATCATGTCATTAGATAAGTTGTACCAGTTTCTACTAATTATTTTAATTATCATATTTACCATTGTTATTACTTCCTTTTCTAAGCCTTATTATTATTGCGAGCTTTCTCGAATATCATTGCGTATACTTTTCCACTAATGCTTAGGGTTTAATTTTTTAACCGTTTGTGCTGTAAAGTGACAGGGATTAGTTAAAATCGAATTAGTTAGTTGTTGCAAAGTAATAGGGATTAGTTATAGTCGCGTTAGTTAGTGTTTGCAAAGTGGTAGGGATTATTTAAAATCGAATTAGTTGTGAGTTGCAAAGTGATAGGGATTAGTTAAAGTCGGGTTAGTTGTGTGTTGCAAAGTGATAGGGATTAGTTAAAGTCGGGTAGTTGTGTGTTGCAAAGTGACAGAGTTTGATTTTTCTAGTTCTCATCTAACTAGGCAGTTTGCTTTGAGCAGAAATTAATATTAACAAACCCTACAAGCAACGCTCCAAACTTAACTACGTCACGTTTTTAACTTAACTCATTACCATTGATCTGTAGATCAGAATCTATGAACATCATTCTTATAATCTATGTGTGTGTGACATTCTTGCATCCTGTTGTTCGTCACGCAGTAAACTTTTTCAAGAAACGGTAATTGATGAATCACTATGAAAATATTCTGTTTGACGTTTCAGCTATTACAACACGAAACTAAAAAAGAAAAATGGTCGAAAACTTTAAACAGACTGTATATATTATCATAAAAAGTAGCACGTTCATGAACCATGCCACAGCAACCAAAACTTATACAAGGAAAATAAATTATTAAGCATTCTCTCCACATACTACTACATCGAACAGTTGCTCTCATTGAAAACAGCCAATCATCGATCATTAGAGAGACCCTCCTGCTAGGAATGCTTTGTAAGCAACTGCTATTAGCTTTGGCAGCACATTGGGCCTGATTGGTAGTTAACTACAACAATTAGAGTTATCATAAATGGTTGTTCTTATAAACATTTTGCGATAACGTGACTTCCAGGGAACACTGCGATATCGTTGTTATGGTTAGTAGCCTATACGATCACCCAAGTGTGATTATTAATTAGCATTTATACTAAGTTTCCGCTGTCGTCTTCAGGGAAGTCCCAAAAAGGACAATTCCTATATTGGTAGTAACCTGGATTCGATCCTTGGTCTAGTGTATTATCAACTCAATTAGATTGGACTGTAGCTTGAATTAACTAACTGTTTTAATGTTTTCAAGAGCAATATCCAGGTTTTCCTGACTTCTATACTTAGTTAACTATTATCTATTAGGTTCTGAGTTAAATATTGTCTGTTAGGTTCTTAGTTAACTATTATCTGTTAGGTTCTGAGTTAAATATTGTCTGTTAGGTTCTGAGTTAAATATTGTCTATTACGTTCTGAGTTAAATATTGTCTATTACGTTCTGAGTTAAATATTGTCTGTTAGGTTTTTAGTTAAATATTGTCTGTTAGGTTTTTAGTTAACTATTATCTGGTAGGTTCTTAGTTAACTATTATCTGTTAGGTTCTTAGTTAACTATTATCTGTTAGGTTCTTATTGAATACTTGTTTTATATTTTCCTTTTTCCTGTGTCGTTCACATTCTATCATTTTAAGGATTGAAGTTCGTGTTATGTTCTTCTCTTTACATTTTCACAGTTGAAGATGTAATAGCACTGCGTTAATCTTCTGGTTAAGAGCTGGTTTTCTTAGCTTAATGGCAAGAGAAGAATATTTTAGTATTCTAAGTAGAATTCATCCCAAGAATAAAGAATAACACACAAAAACGACAACAACTGAAGATAGTCACAACATCACATTTGTTTAGACAGTGGTTAGTAATACTTCTAGTGTTGTAGGTTTTAACGTGAGTATTATTTTATTTTAGTATTATTCCATTTCACCGTACACATGATATCCTATTTTCCAGTTTTTACATGATTATTACGTTTTCGAATTCTAACTATTGTTTCTCCACACAGGATGTTGTAAATGATGATTTTCCTTTCTACTGTGTTTTGTTTTCGGAATATTATAATAACATTATACTATTTACATATCCTATATATATGTTTTCAGAGAAATCTGTGGCATAAAATAATATGGATGTATAATTGTAATTTTCTTTCTGTATTTTTGGTGTTTATGTCCTTTATTTTCTTCTTTATCGAGTATTCCGGATATCCATTGTTAAGGAGGGTTGTAACGATTTGAACACTATATCGCCCACCATCCATGCTAGAGGATTGACTGCTACTCTTAGAACGCATCGACAGCTTAAAGTACGAGGAGTATTTTATGGTATCGTACGAATACTTTGTTAAAGAGAACTTCTTCTTAACGCAGTGGTTACCAGGACACATAACTCATACACCAGAGTTTGTACAAACCCCACAGATACAGGAATACCTCAACCCACCATTATAAAAACAGGTGTTATAGGCTACTCACTTACCATAACAGACAAGATTTGTAATAAAGAAGGTACTAAGAAGGAATCAAAACAAATCGTTACAACCCTTCTTAACAATGGAACAAATCGTTACAACCCTCCTTAACATTGGAAGATGACTGGCTGCCTTCTCTTTGGTCAGTAACTTGAAATTATGGACGGCGGCATATATCCTAAGTAGCTTTTCCATAAAATACAACACAATAGAAATACTTCAACAAAGCTAAGACAAACAAAAGTTAGAATTCAGGAGCATAATAGACATACAAGACTCGGTTATCTCTATTTATCTGCAATAGTCTACCATTCCAAAGAAGATGACCACACGATAAGAGCATGTACAAAGTTAAAGAAAGTTAATAACACGAGGGTTTATTTGCCATATGTTCAAGGTTTGTCAACAAGAGTAGATAAATTAATTAAAAGATATATAGATTGTAGTGTAACATTCACTCCGCGTTGTAAGTTAAATAATTATCTCACGGGTATAAAAGATAAAGTATAACAAGTTGATAAAAGTGGGATTTATAAAATTTCCCATGTCTGTGGTCGAGTTTACATTGACCAAACGTGCAGAAATTCGAAATTTAGGATCAAGGACCATAAAAATGCGGTAGAAAAATATAAAGTAAATAAATCGGCCTTAGTAGAACATGAGGCAGGGACGTTTCATATTATAGTCTGGAATAATGTTAAACTGATATATCAAGTGTGAACTAGATATAGGAGAAACAACAGGAATAGTAAAAAATATTCTACTGAACAAAGAAGCTGATACAGGTTTAGAAGAAACGAATTACTGGACATGTGTCTTATAAATCTTTAGTGTGTTTAACTTTACGTGGGACCAGGTATGGCCAGGTGGTTAGGGCGCTCGACTCGCAATCTGCGGGTTGCGGGTTCGAATCCCCGTCACACCAAACATGGGCTCGCCCTTTCAGCCCAAGTAGCCCAAGAGTTGGCGGTGGGTGTTGTTGACTAGCTCCCTTCCCTCTAGTCTTGCACAGCTAAGTTAGGGACGGCTAACGCAGATAGCCCTCGTGTAGCTTTGCGCGAAATTCAAAAAAACAAACAAACAAACCTTTAGATTATAAAAGTTGATTTATTAATTGTTAAAAAACATGAAGCGTGTCATGAGTCAAATTCAGTTTACTATATCCTTACGTCAGTACAGACACAAATTTAACGAAGTAACCACAGTTGTTTGAGAAACAATTTATATCTATCAAAAAATCGCTATTTAAAATAACTTTTGTACCCTTGACACGTAGTTCTATATCCAGAATTCCGCTGATGATATGTTATAGTAATGAGGTCCATCAGACTTTGACATTTTAAGTTTCTGAAGAAGGATAAACTCCCGTAGAGAAAGATCCAAACCTATCTCTATACCCGGGAAAACAAAATTTATTAATAAAAAGTTTAGTAAACAATCAGTATTCATGGAACATTACAACAACGCACATTTCTAGATAATACTTACAACAAAATATTATACAAATAAAATAACCTCAGTGCGGTTTAGTAAATAATCAGTATTCATGGAACATCACAACAACGCATATTTCTAGATAATACTTAGAACAAAATATTATACAAATAAAATAACTTCAGTGCGTTAGCTAAAAGAAATATTTGAGGTCAATGATAAATAAGATTATGGGTTTAACTTAAAATATAAATTATAAGTTTAATCATGAAAAGTTCAACTACAAAATTAATCAAAAGCGTGTTATTAGGTGCAATTATGATCATGTTTCAAAAACACTTTGAATGGCTTGTTCTCTAAATTTCGAGCATTGCTACCCGAATATTATCTGCTTTAGTCGTCCCTAATTTTGAAGTGATAGACTAGATTGAAGACAGCTATTCAATACCACCAACAGCCAAGTTTTAGACAACTCTTTACCAAAAAAAAATTAAGGGACCGTCACATTCTAATGTAGCCACGACTGTAAAAGAAAGAAAACGTTCAGTAAAAGTATTTGAATTCACGATACGCAAATTGCGAGTCGAGCACCCTACTCATCAGGCCATGCCAAGCCACTTTTTGAATGGAGTGTAGTGTGATATCATGACTCGAATTATTTTTCCAACGGGATTAGTAAAGTTAGTTTTTGTTTATTTTTTTGCTGTTAAACACAAAGCTGAACATGAATTATCTGTGCTGTGCCCACCACGGGTATCAGAACCTGATTTTTAGTGTTATTAGCCCTTACACTTACCACTGAGTCACTGGAGGGGGCAGTGATGTTACTTATTGTCGGCACCACAGGCCTAAGTCTTTGTGTTATCTTGGATTGGTTGTGCTAATTACGCAGGCAGTTTGTACACATGTTAGTCAATTAAAAAGTTTAAACTATGTTATACTTTCTATTGGAAATTATTATCTCCGAGCCTCAAGATACACTCATCACTTACATACCTCAGCATATGGAGTGAATTTGAGATTTTGCTATTGGACTGTTTCGAAAATGTTGATCATGATTTGAATGTAAATGTAGAAGTTGGTAAATGTGCCAGTTTTTGTTGTTATTGTTTCTTCGTGCACAGATTGAAGCGACCTTACCAAACACACAGGTTATATTGGCATGTTAAGTATGCATCGTTCAATTTGATGTTTATGAGTTTGGCTAGTGTATGCAAATAGAGCCTCTGATCGGTTAGTCAGAGCACGATTTTAACCAACTGTTGTTATTTATTAAACATGATATGTTATATCAGTGTCTGGACAGATAATTCAGTTCTTGATGAGACCGTGGGGAAAAAAATGGAAAATGGCATCAGATATAGATACTTAAGATGTACATACGTACCGTATAAACATCATTTCTGCCACAATTCCTTTTAATATACTTCTCTGATAGCCCCATCCTGAAACCCAGCGTCTAAACATGTTCTTATGGGGCTTCGAATTAAGTTCAACGAATGAATATTTATCATAAAAATAGTCAAACAAAACGTACTAACTTTAAAACTGAGAAACAAAGAAATTCGTTTCGTTTGTTACACCTGATAAAATAGCACATTTGACAGTATAAAGACTTGGTGCTGGTCCAGTTTATATGATATGTTCAGGAGTTTGAAAAAAAACAACTAAAATGGCACCTATCTTATGTCGCTCAATACATAATCTTGAAATACTATATTCACACATCTCTGATTTTAAATCTATAACTGAATAATTAAGAAAAATGTGATAAATGAATTTTAAGGTAATGATGGATATGTATTTTAACACCCAAATTGCTTTTTTTTTCTCCAATCAGTACATCCATTACACATCTTAATGTATGCCCCATCCCAACGGATGAGATGCCAAATGTAACCCCTCCTACCGAGTTTATCTTCTGCGTTTCATTTAAAAATGGCCAATAATTTCTGAAGGTACTATATGAACACTTGCAAACAATCGTAAACATTGAACCTTGAGTAGATATGACACTTTTCTTTTAATTCTCGAACAAATAAGTGTCAAATCAAGGCAATAATTGTACATATTTATCAAAAGACACATGAGATGTCCACGTAGTTTGAATAGATGAAAAAAGCGTTTCGCTAGAATTATTTACGTGTCTATTCTATATCTCAACTTGTAAAATTGCCTGTACATTCTTAGAATATGGATCCAATCCCACGAGATTCTAGAGTAAGTAGGTCTTGATGGTTAACATCTTGTGGAATACAAGACACTTATGAGTCGGATAAGTTTTAACCAAAAAAGCATTTTCGGTCTTCTTCGTTCAATTTGTGATAGCGGGAAATTAAAAGATGTCCAATTTAAGTGTATGATGCACACAGCTCTAGTAATAAACTCTGACTTAAAAGGGCAGCAATGTATTTAAATTCCCCCCCCCCCTCCGGTTAATAATGTGATTACTACTTCCATGATTTATGTTAAATTTATACGGATTATTGACAGATATCTATATATAATGATAGCCAATTATCAGATCTATAAGTCTTACATAAATATCTGTTTATTTGTCAATACAGCATTGTATTAAAAAAACTAAGATATTGCGCAAAACGAAATATAAAACTTGGCAATATATCAGTTGTATTATATTAATATCATAGACTTGTTCACATAGTAGCTATATGCCAAATATTATGACTGTAAATCAAGACGTTTGAAGATAACAATGGAAGTACAATCATGATTTCTGCAAACTTCTGGGCCCCCCAGTAGCACAGCGGTATGTCTGCGAACTTACAACGCTAGAATCCGAGTTTCGATACCAGTGGTGAGCAAACCACAGATAACTCATTGTGTAGCTCATGAGGCCCTCAGGGCATTTGAACTGTAATTACGTGCATAAAAATATTTTACTTTAAAGCATTTAATGCTCTATTAAAATATATATGGCACAGTACTTAATACCAATTGCAAAACAGCTTTAGTTAGAGTCAACTTTCATATAATGAATAGTTTAATATATAGTTTTCTTTGTACAAATTGTACACTTCTATATAAATTTATATTATAATACATTATTGTTGTTTCTTAAAATTAAATAAAACTGTGAAGTTTTTGTCAGGAAAGGTTTATTTGTTATAAAACTAGACGTTTCACTTAATTAAAGAGTTACAGAATTAAGATAAAATTAATTTGTCAACGAGATAATTCAAACTAGACGTTTCGGGACAAACGTATTCCAACTGAAAGATCAGACTTATTAATTTTATCTTTATTCTGTCACTCTTTAATTTACTTTTCAATGAGATAATTCAAAGCTAATATGTGATATAATGTTTTCTATAAGAAAAGTATCTAAAGGGGCAATGTTGTTCATCTTAATGTATAAAAAACGCTGACTGGCCCATAAACGAGGATATGACATTTATGGATTTTCTATTTTTGTAAGATGTTACCCCACAATTAAGGATTTATGTATTTAAAGTGAAAAATTATTTTCACCGTATTCTTATTTTTGTTTTATTTCGTTTGAAGATTTATTTCAATATAATAAATTGATTCTTTCGTGACGAAGAACATTTTACTCAAGAAAGTAACCTTTTTCTTGACATTAATCAAGTCACTTTTTCTTCTTTTCATTATATAAATTGCACACACACACACACACACACATATATATATACTCTGTTTTATCTATTCGTTTTCATTTCTCACCAGGACTTACATAATTAGGCTGTAAATTACCTACAAGTCTCCTCAGTTAGAGGCTGAGAACACGTCAGGAACGCGGCCACTGACACCTTGATGATTAGGCAACGCAATCATGTTTTGCCCTCACCTTGACCTGCAACATCCCCGTTGTTTCCGGGTCACTGCTAATGTATATTTCTTAATGAATTATGTCTTGGGAAACTCTTGGATTTAAAGATAACAAGATTTAGACTTCGACTACTAACATCCCTTTCAATTCTGAATACCTGGAGAGTAAATACTGAAATTTTGATTGGCTAGAAAATAGAATTCTACGCATTGTCCTAGAAATATTCTTATGATCAACTGTTTACCTCCTCAGCAACTTTTGGACCAATGAGAAAGACGTTACACCATTATCAACGGCCACTGGCTAATTGCAAGAAACACGCAGAGATCTTCTAAACAAAGTCACATTAACTTTGCATGCAGAAAGAGTCATCTGATGATGTTTAACTGAAGTGTGAGAGTTTGACCCCTTTCCCTAACAGCACTGTTTACAGCTTCACACTATTATAATATGTTTCCCGTATATGAACTTAATGACATTACTATAAACGGTAAACTGGGCTAATTATTTCCTTAAATAAAATGAATTAATTAATTTATATAACAAACTTATAACAGGCATTTAATTGTTGTTGTTTTTTCTTTTCGTACCTAATGATGACATTAAAGGATTTTGTTTGTTTGTATCTTTTCATATTTCATAGTTTTTTTCCCTGTTGTACTTTCTCTGGGAGCAAAATAATCTCGTTTCATACGAGAGCTAAACGATAAAAATAAGAAGCACTTGTCAAAATCATATTAGTGTTATCTGACCAGTGACGTTGGCATCCCCATGGTGATAGTGGCCACAAGTATAGCTAAAAATTCAATCACATGTTTATTAGTTAAACTACAACATGAAATTTCAAACGTGTACCATTTTTCTATATGGTCGATACTTTTCCCATCATTGATAATACGATGTAAATGGTGATCGACAACAAAAGAATTGCTAGGTTCAGTTGGAAATTATTTTTGTTGCAGTCATTTAGTTTTACCATGGTTTCGGTACATCAGTGCTACAATGTGTGATTTCTAGAACCAACAATTTGATGCCTAGCTCCCCACAAGTACTTGTTTCATTTACACCAATCTGTGTATCAAATGTCGTTAAATAAACTCTCGCGAGGAAGTCAGAAAACTCGAATATTTATGTCAAAATATTTCTGTTGCTTCAAAAAGAACTTTTTCTGCTTTTACCCAAAAGTTACTGCGAGTTTTGATCATACTTAACGAAATCTTTATTATATTGTTTGTTGCTGGCTTATCCGAACCTAAACTCTCGAGCATATTTGTGTCCCTAACGTGATAAATTATTTCATGAGTCATTAAATAGCACTATTCCTTTATTATCATAGCTCCTAAATCCCGGTTAGGACAAAAACTTTAGATTGTTTATGGGTTCATCCCCTTCTTTGGAGGGGGGTCTCCTTATTACCAGTTTTCTAAGAACGTAGTGGCAGCTGTTAAACCACCACGTGACATAAACAATTGCAGTATCAAAAATTGTCACCGGTGTTGTTTGAAAAATGAAGCTCACTAAATCGCCGAAGCACTGGTCCAAGTTTAAAAGACTCATCATTGATCAATGATCCCAATGCATCAGGATGTTAATATGGGATATAAAATACATACTTGAATATCAGTAGGTATTAAATAAATTTTTTCAGCCTTAATAAATTTACGGTTTTGAGCGCTGCACTACAAAGTCATTGTCTCCTCTCTATGGGATGAATAAATCTTATGAAACTAATTCCTTTATAGTTTTGAGCGCTGCTCTACAAAGTCCTTGTCTCTCTTTGGATTGAATAAATCTTATGAAACTAAATCCTTTATAGTTTGGTACGCTACACTACAAAGTCATGGTCTCCTCTCTATGGGATGAATAAATCTTATGAAACTAAATCCTTTATAGTTTGGTACGCTACACTACAAAGTCATGGTCTCCTCTCTATGGGATGAATAAATCTTATGAAACTAAATCCTTTTATAGTTTGGTACGCTGCTCTACAAAGTCATTGTCTCCTCTCTATGGGATGAATAAATCTTATGAAACTAAATCCTTTTATAGTTTGGAGCGCTGCACTATAAAGTCATTGTCTCCTCTCTATGGGATGAATAAATCTTATGAAACTAAATCCTTTTATAGTTTGGAGCGCTGCACTACAAAGTCCTTGTCTCTCTATGGGTTGAATAAATCTTATGAAACTAAATCCTTTTATAGTTTTGAGCGCTGCTCTACAAAGTCCTTGTCTCTCTATGGGTTGAATAAATCTTATGAAACTAAATCCTTTATAGTTTGGTACGCTACACTACAAAATGTGTAATTCCCTTGTATATCCTTGAGTTAACGCAACCTCATGAAAAAGGACCCTTTATGGATTGTAAAACTACACTACGAGGTTTGTAGTAGTCCTGCCTCTCTTTGAGTTGAATCAATCTCATGAAAAAGAACCATTTATCGATTGAAGCGCTGCGCTACAAAAGTGTTGTTGCCTCTTTGGAGTTGAATAAACCTCATAAAAATGAACACTTTATGGGATGGGTCGCTGCACTACAAAGTGTGTAATCCTCTTGTGTATCTTTGAGTTGAAGAAAATCCTTTTGTGAGGTGGAACGCAACAATGCATTACAAAGTTGTCAGTGCTTTTATATACCTTAAGTTGATTACTGTGAAACTCGGTAAGGGACCCTACACTAATAGAACATTCCAATGAATAAACGATATTTCAAATATGTCATATTGCACGTCCTTTGAAATTCATTATACCGACTAATGTAAGCCTGGAAGGCTTACAGTTCCTTGTTTATATGAACGGAGCAGAGTTTTTAGTACATCACTGAACGACTGCTTCTGTAAGTTGTTCCACATTATGTGCGTGATGTAGAAAACGAGAGAAGAAAGATCATTTTACATAGAACTTTCACTGTTATGAAAAACAACTTATTTTAGAAGAAACAGCTATTTCTCTGCCTTTTATTTTCATGTATTCCGGTGTTTGTTTGTTGTTGAGCACAAAGTTACGCAATGGGTTATCTGAGCTGTACCCGCTACGTGTATCAAAACCCGGTTTTTAACATTTAAGACTTCAGACTTGCCATTTAGCCAATGGAAGCTTTATGTATTCTAACCGAACATCATGTAATGTATGTAAAAAAGTGTCGCTAAAACTAGACATTATTATTCGACCTATTAAATAAGAATTAATAATACATTTCTAGTCACGTGTAACACTCACACAGAACCATTAGAGTAAAAATAAGGTTTTGAGAAATACTATTTTTTTTTCACATGTGTGCAGAGAACAGTCTGCAGTAACAAAAGAATGACTTTACCTTGTGTTGGTGTTACCGCTTATTAACCTTGTGTTGGTGTTACCGCTTATCAAGTGAAAGAAAAATATTTTTTTTTTCTAAGTTACAGAATGATATCTATCCTTCCAGATATGATATTCCTACCCGCTGATGGGAGGAAAATTTATGATCCTACTTTCAAGCCAAACATTTTATCAGAAGTCGTCATCTTAAACAACGCAGGGGCAATACCCGCAGGCGCCGACTAAGGAGAACGTGAATTCATTACCACGTGGTTAGAGTGAAGGTCAAAAGCTTTTATGCCGAAATGACCCGACACTCACCGTGCTTTGTCTTTCCTTGAAATATCCTACATCATAAATAGAGTATGTAAATATGCGGTGTTGTCTACTCCTATCACACTGTGTGCCAAGAAGTCACTTCATGCTGACAAAACATATACCTTGATAATAAAGTATAGCGTATGTACAACGGCAAGTACATCTTGAAAAATATCTACACTACGCGTTATGACGCTATTTACAGCCTACGCGTAAGTATTTAACTATATTAGGTTTTATAATTTTCACAGTTTGAAACACCAGAAAAATAGTTCTATTATCAACGAGGCGCTTTTAGTCCATATGAACTCTGTTCAATTTATCCGACCAAGTAGCTCAGATTAATTGCACGATCAGGTAACACTGCCATAAAATTGTAATTGTATGTGTGTGTATATATATATATATATATATATAT
>NW_013665662.1:80910-84420 GCF_000517525.1 Limulus polyphemus | reverse complement strand
CACAAGGGCTTTGTCCAGCTTTAAAGTGAATAACGAACACGATAAATTTGATATGTGTGATCACGTGTTTTTGAAATTCAGTGCATGACCTCTTTCATTGTTATAAGTGTAGATTTTTTTTTTTTTTTGAGTTGTGTTTGTTTTTAGTACCTTACTTCTAGATAACGACTTATGGCGGAGCCACAATCATTTCTTTTGTTGGTAATTGTTTCTTTACTTTTGGATTCCGCGCAAAACTACTCAAACCCCATCCGCATCAGCCGTCTTTAATTTTGAAGATTAATGGACTAGAGAGAAAGCAGCTAGTCAACTCTACCCACCGCCATTCTTGTCAGACCGAATAGTGGGATTTGATTGTTACTCGTATAACGCACCCACAGCCCCAAAGTGCAGAGTGCGATTTAATTTTTGGCTACAAACCACTGAACCTCCACCCCACCCTAAAGTCTAACACGCTGACCATTAGGTCGAGCCAGGACCTTATTAGTACCTTTAAAGAAACACTTACATTCAATAAATAAGTTGGTTTAGCCTTCAAAAGTGTTTATTGGTTCAACCTTGTTTAAGTGACCATTAAACTAGTGCTCTTTGATTCAGTTTTGGTAGAAAACTGGAAATAAAACTAGGATTTTCACTGTTACTTACGTTTCGTTAGTTACAAAAAGTTTGATTGTAACTTTTTATCTTAAAACAACAAGGGAAATATTTAAAGGATAGCTATTTTGAACCTTTAATTTTATAAAGGATAATATGTACTGCAAACACAAATAAGTAAGACCTTCGTCGACGTTAAATATATCATTATTGAAAATTAACCCTTAGGTTCATACAATACGCTAGACAACACGTGACATTAGGATTGTAGTATATGTAATGTAATAATATGATTTATTTTAATGTATAACTTTGTTAAAGTATAGTATACTAGCTGGAGTACCCCTCCTCTGGACGTAAGTTGTGTATATTAATGATTAATGATAAGTTATCTTAGGGCATGAAAAGTTGCTTCCCTTATACGTAATTGTGAAAATCGCCCATAAAACGCGCAAATAGGCAAAATAAAAAATTCAAAATTTGTATGTATCTCCCCATGGATCCAATAAACCTCCATACCAAAGTTGGTGAAGGTCCATCAACAGGGGCGAAGTAGCGGTAAAAAAACGGCCATAAAGACCGTAAAACTGAAAATTTATTTGTATCCCCGCGTGGACCTAATGAGCTTCCATACCAATTTTGGTGAAGATCCATCCACATCCTGCGAAGTAGTTACACAGACAGACAACAGACAGTACTATTATCTTTATATAAATTATAGTGATAACAGAATTGTTACATTAAAAATGTCTGTAGGGTTATACGATTATCTGGATTTATTAAGCTGTACTATCATTTTTATTATTATTAACCATGGAAAATGAACGCTTACAGGAATGACGTCTTAATAATTTGGGTGTTCAATTAAACGTAAAGTTAAAAAAAATGTAAAATACAAAGTATTTAATAATAATACACGCACACACACACACACATATATACATACATACATAGCTCTTGATATGTTTTGGTTCGACTTTTGTTGTGCAACCACAGATGTTGTATGTTATTTTAAAAGGAATATCTGTGGACAACATCAGCCACAGTTTAGATTACAGCTGTAACATATCTTTACTTTCCTCACACAGAATGTGGTCACGAATCACTTTTTCTTTATTTCTTGAACCAAGGATTTCCATATTTGTTGTCACGCGTCTCACCAAAGTTCGTGCATGTTTTCCTTGTTGCATACTGGCTCAGCCCTTCTCTTTAGAAGAAATTAAATTCCAATGAGAAGATGAGCAAGTAGATGGAAGTTTTGGTTTTATGTCCTACAGATGTGTTTTCTCTTCACTAATGATTAAATAATAAGGTTTAGATGTCATTTCCATGAGACAGAACAATAATTCCTCACAAGTGAGCGGGTGAACCGGTACAAAGCAAGTATGATGAGGTGACTGACTTTAAAATATGAAAGTGTAGGTAGATAAGCCGAAGTTTCGACACCTAGTGGTGAAAAATAACATATTTCTATACAAATAAATTATTTTTCCGTACAGAAATCGCCATACAAA
Source organism: Limulus polyphemus (assembly GCF_000517525.1). Taxonomy (NCBI): domain Eukaryota; kingdom Metazoa; phylum Arthropoda; class Merostomata; order Xiphosura; family Limulidae; genus Limulus; species Limulus polyphemus. The sequence continues at coordinate 82,312 of NW_013665662.1, read as the reverse complement.
CAATTCAGACATTTTTAGGGTAATCTGAGATGGGAAAAATTATAACATTAAAACTCTGATAGGATTTAAATCTAAAATTTTAAAAATAGATCTTCAATTAATTAAAAATATTAAAATGAAATCAGTAAGTATGAATGGAAGAGTCCTAATTATCAGTGTTACGTTTAAATCCTAGTTTCGATTACTCTGATTTGTATTCAAATATACATTAGAAATTGGATAATTAATATATTTGTCAATTAGATAATATATGAGTGTTGAATAAGTATTTTATTCATAGCTTTTAAAGATTTTTAAGACGTTATCTATCCATCGTATTTACTGATTTTGAATATTTGTTAATCACTTATTTCTGCTTTCAATATACACTACTTTTGAATGGATTAATTAATATCTGAGAAAATGTGAAAGGTTAACAAAGCCAATAGATTCAAACCGCGTAACGATGTAATTATCTTTACAGATATAATTAGGCCTAATACGAACAATGTGACTTAATTGACTTGTAGGATGACGTAAAATAATCGATCTTACTCTCTGATGGCTCAGCTTGAGGGCTTGTAACACTAAAATTCGGAGTTCGATAGCCCGCGGTACAGCGCATATATCCAATTTTGTAACTTTGTGGTTAAACTAAAAGATACCATATGAATAATGCAATAATTAAATTTTAAAAAATCAACATGCATGCTAATAAATTTCCTTTAACATAGCGTTTGTTCCAAAGCCAAATCATGTTATAAATTCACAAAGAGTTTTATCATACAGACGTAATCCGAAGAGAGTGATAACTTATAATTTAAAAAACTAATAAATCATTTTCATAAGAAATTCTATCAACTAATGTAAATATATACTTCTGTAATTTTAGTTATAAAATACAATATTTGTGAACTATCAGAGAACTACAAAACATTTGCGGTCAAATTAGTATCTTTGTTGCAACTTACTACAATTTACTTTTACTGTTTTTACCGGTTTTTTGGCGCAGATAGCCTAGTTACTTTGCGCTATAAAACACCAACCAACCAATTGTTGTAACAGTACTTCTTTAAACACAGGATTTCTAGAGCAATAGAAAAAAATTCTAATCGCAGACACCAATATCTATAAGTCCACTTATCTTAGGCCTAACATTCGGTAAGCCTTTATTAAGTACGGCCTGTAAGCAATAAAGAAATAAATTAACACTGTAACTTGTGAACGTTTTTTGCTTTAATTTAATTAGGGCTAAACTTTACCGGACTTAATATTATCAATAATTGAACTTATAATGTTATTGTACAATCTAACGTTAAACCTTCTTTTAAAAACTTTGATAAGCTTTTAATATGTTGTTGTACAAAATGTCTACTAAAGTATATTGTTACGCCTCCAGTCGTTAATTAATTTTCTGTAACTT
>NW_013665662.1:77098-80463 GCF_000517525.1 Limulus polyphemus | reverse complement strand
TTGTCCCGTCACGTTGTGAGCGTCTTATATATATATACCAGACTAACATATATCTAGTAATTGCTAGTGCATTCACGAAGGAACAAGATATTTCTAGAAAATAAGTGGCGTGACACTAGTCACGTGACCTCGCTGACGCAACAATATTTAGATCCACCTTTTGTTTACATCCGTTGAACTGAAGTGCACGAGCATTTTTATTTATTGAATAAGTTGCGCGCACATTTTCAGGATAGACAAAAAGTAAGTATTATCACAATAGATGTTGTATGAAATGCTTCCAAACTAAACGATCCAGAGAGACTGTAGAAATGTGTAGAAAAGTTTCAAAACATGTTTGATAATATATTTGAATTAGAATACAGACCTTGTTTTTTGGTAAAACTGTTCATTAGGTTAGGCCACAGGGAAACCAACAATAAAAATACTAATGATATTCATTTTGCTGTACTTCATGCATCTCTTTGTAAGGACTTTTATATTGCCCACCGGTGGACCAGTGGCAAGTCTTACCACTGGTCCACCGGTTAAAAATTGTGTTTCGATACCCGTGATTTGCAAGTATAAATAGCCAATTGTGTAGCTGTGGGCTTAAAAAACAAACTTACTAGGCCCGGCATGGCTAGGTGGTTAGAGTGCTCGCTCGACTCGCAATCTGCGGGTCGCGGGTTAGAATCCCCGTCACACCAAACATGCTCACCCTTTCAGCCGTGGGGACGTTATAATGTGACGGTCGATCCCACTATTCGTAGGTAAAAGAGTAGCCCAAGAGTTGGCGGTGGGTGGTGATGACCAGCTGCCTTCCCACTAGTCTTACACTGCTAAATTATGAACGGCTTTGCGTGAAATCCACAAAAAATATAAACAAACTAACTAACTCATCATCTCTCAGCTAGTTGTAATTTCGTCTATAAACGTGTTTATACATACGTGTATCTCATTATCTTAAAATGATGTGTATTAATTACTCAGGACCTCTATAGGTAAGTTTTCTTACGCGCTTGGTTGCTCTTATAACCCAAAGAAAACATAATATATCATAGTCAAAGAGGATAGAAAGAAGTCGCAGGTGACCTTGTGTATGGTACCTTGATATTGCAGAGTCTGACGTAATATGCCTTGTATTATTTCTAATTATTATTTATTCCAAACCTACGGAAATTACATCCATTGGTTAATATGTCAGTGACCGATATTATATGTCTTGTGTCACTTGTAATTATTATGTACTCCATAGAAATGATTAATGTGTAAGTGACTGATATTATATGTCTTGTGTCACTGTAATTATTATGTACTCCAAACCAATGATTAATGTGTAAGTGATTGATATAGTATGTCTTGTGTCACTTGTAATTATTATGTACTCCATAGAAATGATTAATGTGTAAGTGACTGATATTATATGTCATGTGTCACCTGTAATTATTATGTACTCCAAACCAATGATTAATGTGTAAGTGACTGATATAGTATGTCTTGTGTCACTTTTAATTATTATGTACTCCAAACCAATGATTAATGTGTAAGTGACTGATATAGTATGTCTTGTATCACTTGTAATTATTATGTACTCCATAGCAATGATTAATGTGTAAGTGGCTGATATTATATGTCATGTGTCACCTGTAATTAATATGTACTCCAAACCTTTACAAAATATATTCAATAATTGATTTGGCAACACCTGCTGTTATGTTTATTTTTTGTGTCACTTGTAATTATTATTATTCATTCCAGACCTTTGTAAATTCTATTGAATGATTACTTTGATAATGCCCGAAGTTATACGTTTTGTGTCACTTGTAATTATTGTGCACAACAAACATTATCAAATTAAATTCAGAGACTGGTCTAACATTGTCTGACGTTAAGCGCTTTGTGTCACTTGTAATTGCTATATACTGCAAAATATTTGAAGATGTTGAACATATATTTTCTAGAGTAAACAATGCGATATTCTGCACTAGTATAAAACATAACTTGTTTTCAAAAGAAACTGATTACCAGCCATATAAGAACAAAATGAAGTATCCATTTATTTACTTAATAATATTATTTGTGGTTTAAACGTACACTGTCATTGCATTGTTTTAAAGTGTCGTTAGTTCTGACTTTCACACAAAACGTTCAAAATCTTAATATATATATATATAATTATAACTTGAAATTGTTTTATTTTCAGACTTTTTTTATTACTCTTTGTAAGTTGTCTCAGTACATGTGATGTTTTAAGAAGACATTGGCCTATAATGGAAATTTTGCGACACAAATAATATTTGCAAAGCTACTTATAAATACTTATAAAAATTACCTTTCTTGTTGTGAAACATATTTTGGCCTTATCAAGCCACGTCTTTTTCACACGTAGATTCTTACCATTTGTTCATAATTTTCTCAAACGGTGGCAGCACCAGCATATTCAAAAAATATTTTCATTACACGCACTATCATATATAACAGGCACAAACTTATTTTGTAAGGTAAAAACCTTCTGCTCCATTGGTTATGATGGGTGACTACGTAACACGAAATAAAACCCATACTTGTTTCTTCACATGTAACATGCTTATATAACAAATAGCAAAAGCCACCTATGAGACAATAGCAGACGGTAAACTCGTAAAACTATTGTGTTGCACAATGATTATGAAACGCTAAAAAGTATCTTCTTTAAGACAAAACGAATATTTAGTTTCTTCCTGTCATTGGTTCCATTAATTTTAGTTAACAATGGTACAATATCAATCTGTGTCTATACTACAGCATTTTTAGTTATCAGCTTCAATTGTCAGTTTCTTATTTTACGTGAGAAGCAGAAACCTAGACAAAATGTAAGTTTAATCTTTTCACAAAATACTTCTCTCCTATGTGATTCTTTGTTACCATATCTTGCTGTAAATAAGTTACGAAACATATTGGGGCAGTGGGTGCGTTATAAGAGTGATGGTCAAATCCTTTATTTAATCAAACGAAAGTATTCCAAGAATTGATGCTGTGTTCTGTTGATCAGATGTCTATCAGTTCAAATTTAGGGATAACTAATGTAGATAAGATTTGTTTAACTTTGTGCAAATATCTGAAATAAAGATCAACTTAGTTATCAGAAGTAAGGTAATTTCAACTAACTATAAAGATATTATTCGTAATAAATAAATATATTAATATTTCCAATAATATTGGATATACAAGATGTTACTTACTATATAGCAATTTATATTTAAAATATCATTATTTTATTTCAACTGTAAAATTTTCATAATATTTTATTTTAAATTCATAAATCAACAAGCTATAAATTGATTTTCAAGTTCATTGATATTAGTTTTCTTTTCATCAATGTCGATTTAATATATATATATTGG
>NW_013665662.1:68676-76157 GCF_000517525.1 Limulus polyphemus | reverse complement strand
TAAAAAACGCCCATAAAAATGCAAATCACACACTGTAAAACGGCAAATTTGTTTTTATCTCCTCATGGACCTAATGAACCTCATAACAATTTTGGTGAAGATCCATCCACATCCTGCGAAGTAGTTACATGGACATACAACAAACAATACTATTATACTTATATAGATATATATTTGCTGTTGAAAATTGATCACATTTTATTTAGAATATTATTGTAAAGGTTTGGTGCTTGATTAAAAATAACTTATTCTAAATATTACTGTTTACTTTATGAATGTATAAATTCTCAGGGTCTCTTCGTTCAGAATTAGGGACGACTAACACTAACCTTGAGTAACTTTGCGTGAAATATAGCTAGCCAACAGAACATGCCGTCAATTTATAGGCTACTCTTGTATGATTCAATAATGGAATTAAAATTCAGTGTTGTTCTCATAATGCCCAATGTACAGAGCGCATTTTGCTGTAACAGGACCCGAACAATGGTTTGTTTGTAATTATGCACAAAGCTACACAACAGGCTACCTGTACTGCACCTACTACGGGTATCGAAACCTTTAGACTTATTGCTGTGCCACTAGTGAGCCTGAACAATGACCTCGTTCTGTGCACCTTAGGGAATTGTTTTTTGGCGTTGTAAGTTCGTACACCTACCAATGACCCACCGAGGAACAAATAATAACGAACCCCAAACTGATTCCTTCGACACTCCAGAAGTAATTTCTATTTCTTTACTTATGATTGTGTTAGCATGAACTACTTTCTTTCTAGTTAATTTATATTATTTGGATGAATTTAAGACAACACTTCTTATCCCATGTTTACCGAACCTTTTAATAAATATTATTTTGAAATTTTATCAAAAACTTTTCATATATTTAAAAAAAAGCTTATCATTAATAAAATGTTTTAATTGTTGATTAATCACTTATGTAGTGCATGCTCTGTATTATATTTTTTCATTCACCCAAATGGAGAATTTGGGTAAAAAATATTGAATCTAAATTTTTTTATAAATCTTTATTTAATTACATTTTCAATATTTTTTATAACTGATAATAAAACAATTACTCTGTAATTATTTATATCACTTTCGTTACCTTCTATAAATTTTGGTATAATGAATAATGACAGAATATTTTAATGTGCCTTCAAAAATTCCTTTTATCATTAATGTATTGACTAAATATATTTTATCAGTGTTAATAAATCATTACTATTTTTAGAGTTTGTTTTGTTGAAATTCACGCAAACCGTTCCTAGTTTAAAAGCGCCTGACTAGTCAACACCACCCATCGCCAACTATTTGGCTAATTTAATCGAACAGTGGATTGACCGTCACATTATAACCCCCCACGATTGAAAGGACGATCATTTTTGATGATGGGATTCGAACCTGAGACCCGCATATTGCCAATCGAGCGTCCTAACCTCTATTTTTAGGGAATTTACAATTTTAATAATTTCATGGAATATTTGCATTATATGCTGATAGCTTTAAAAGGTACTATTGGGGCTGTTCATTAAATGGAATATTTGTATCATATACTGAAACCTTTTAAAGGTACTATTGGGGCTGTTCATTGAATGGAATATATGGTATTATATACTGAAGTCTTTTAAAGGTACTATTGGGGCTGTTCATTGAATGGGATATTTGTATTATATACTGAAACCTTTTAAAGGTACTATTGGGGCTGTTCATTAAATGGAATATTTGTATTATATACTGAAACCTTTTAAAGGTCATTAATTATATTCCATTGTTGTTGTTGTTTTTGTATTATTTTTACTTTCATGTATTTTTTATTATAATAATTTAATTTTCTTTGTTTGTAAAACTACTTAAATAATTTCTATAGTTTTTAAGTTCAAATACTTTACTTCGGGTTGTTGCTGTAAGGTTTATTTCTATGTTAAATAGATTTTAGTAATCTTTGTCATCCATGGTTTCAGTTGTTGTTTTTTACACACATTTTACGTTATTTACTTATATTTTTTAGTATTGTAACAAAATTATTATGTGCATCTCGTATATTTAACTCTTGACTTGATGAATAATACTTACAAAGCTAGAAACCGGGTTTCGATACCCGTAGTGGGCAGAGCTCAGATAGCCCTTTGTGCGACATGCCGCTGTGCCACTGGGGGGCATATATTGTAGTAAACATAAATATGCGTATTAGTTGAGATGATAATACTGTAAACAAATACGTGAATATGTTAACTGCTTTTGGCTCTTATTCTTGTATGCATTCTACCGCTAAAGAAAAGTGAAATTGGAATCAATACAAACAGTAGTAATAAAAGGAAATTAAACATCATTTTATCACAGATTTTAAATTTAACCTAAAAAAATACTATGTATGTAATAATTATGATGTATTAGGTAATAGTGGAATACCAAAAATATGTTGTAAGAAAATTGTATCAACTAACAAAAAAACAGGATTTAGTATCATTCATCAATGTTAGTTTGGTTGAAGTTAAGCACAAAGCTTGTTTACAGTATTATCATCTCAACTAATACGCATATTTATGTTTACTACAATATACAAGTTTTTCATTTTGTTTGGAATAAAATAAAATGCTATGATATTGATATAAAGAATTCAATATCATAGACACTGAAATCTCTAAATCCACTCGTCTTAGTCCTAACATTAGTTAAGCCTTTATTAAGTACGGCCTATATTCGATAAAGAGGTACGTTAACACTGTAACTTGTGTACGTTTTTTTTTGCTTTAGTTCAATTACGGCTAAACTTTACCGGACTTAATATTATCAATAAATAATCTTCCAATATTAATGTACGACCTAACATTAGACCTTTTTAAAAACTTTAATAAGCTTTTAATATGTTGTATAAAATGTCTATTAAGGTATCTTAACGTCCCTTCCGGCGTAACTCGACGATTTAACAAATGTACGTTTTCAAATTGCGAAAAGGGTGCAATTTTTTGTACATTTTAGTCCAAATATATCTTTAATTTTCGATCAGTCGTATACTTCTTGCTTCTAATGGACAGGAAGCCAAACTACTTAAATTACGTAAGAAGTTTCTGTGACATCATTGCGTAACCGAGAGACAGACAGATAGATACACACTATGTTTTATAGTATTAGATAATCCAAGAAACAATTTTTACTTTGGGGCATGACAAAAAGCGACCCTCATAGTCTAAGCTTTCACTTTTAAATATTTTCAGCATTAACTATGTATTTGGTGATTCATTTTTTTTATTTGATTTATTTGTTCATTATATATATGTATATAGGGTTAATGCTATCAGCATTTCTCTCTCGTAGCAGTTTCTTACAAACCTCTTTGAGGTACAAAAATTAAAACCTTTAACAATATGCAAATTTCATCCCCAAATTTACCTTAACAATAATTATTTTAATATTTCTGGGTATGACGAGAAATTATCCTTCATAGTACAAACTATAAAATGAACTATGTATTTTATTCATTAGTAATTTAATCATGAAATATGATAGTGGTTCATAATTGGGGTCGACCAGGTTTTGACGAAACACTCTAATAGAGCGAACTGTGAAAACCACCTTAGAAAGCAAACTCGTTCCCGAAAAAACACTCAAATCTTCCTTTGCAATACTAAAAGTTATACGCGTTTAAAAAGTTCAGAAAAATAAGCTATCCGTTACTTAGAACGAATCTAAAATCCGCCAAAAACTGTTCAGTTATTCATATTATTATTATTTCTTCTGCCAGCTTTCAGCAAAAATGGCTTGGTATATTTCAACCAAACCTTTTTTACAATGCTAAATAAGGTACTGTGAAGGTCGCATGGTCATTGAAAAGTCGATTTGTTTCTTTTATATTTTAAATAAGCTAAAAACATCATAATTCTAGTGTAAACGATGTTATCATTATCCCTAGTTATTTCTTTAGAAAGCTTAAGTATAGGATCGAACAGAAATTACCAGCCATTAATGGGTGAACATTAGATGGCTGTAACATGTAAATACTCAATGCTTTGTACACTATACAGTCGGTGTCTTTATTATGTGTGTGTTTTCTTATAACAAAGCCACATGGGCTATCTACTGTGTACACTGAGGGGAATCGAACCCTGATTTTAGCGTTGTAAATCCGAAGACTTACCTCTCGACGTGGATTCCTGTATGTGGTGAGAGGACCTCTCAGGGAAGGTTCCGTATTTTCAATTATCTCCTCTGGGATCTAAACATCCACCCATGTGTTTGCCGTGAGTGGCGATCCGTGAAGGGGAGGAGAGGATCCTCGTGGTTGAGTGGTATCTAGGCACTGCAACACACCACTTTGGCCTTGAATTCCTGTAGCCAGGTGACCTTGAGGTGGCCCCCAGGGTCATTGGCTGGTCCACTTGGGCTAGGGTCAACTGAGTACCAGTGTTGGGCATTTTCAATGGGTGTTGTGGACATTGTGTCTGATGGTGGTGTTTGGGTATAGTGCTCACGAAACCCTGACATTGCTGCAGTGTCTTGTTTGACATTGTAGTGCGTCCCCTCGTAGGACTCCATGGCGGGTTGGGTCAGTGGGCACTGAATATTTCTCCTTTATTATGGATTCCCCCAATCCAAATTTAAAAAATTAAAACTCTGCAAATCAGTAAACGACCATGCCTAGAAGACTTTGAACAGCAGTCTCCATCACAAAGTGCACCTGTACCTCGCTTCCTGATTCTGCATTCACTGTCTGATAAATCGTTAGAGCAAATGTCTCCTTTTTTATTCAGAAGGGATTAGAGGGGTTTGCTGGCTCTCCAAAGTCAGTCAAGAAGCTACGTTCTGGTGATATCTTGGTGGAAACATCAACACAAAAACAGAGTGAACTCCTCCTGAATTCTAAGACCATTGGGGGATATACCCATTGAAGCTACTTCCCACGCTTCTTTGAATTCTTCACGAGGAGTTATTGTCGAGAGGGACTTGAAGACCATCTCTGAGTCAGAGATCCTTGCTGGTTTCTCCAGCCAAGGAGTTTCAGCAGTTCGAAGGATCTCCACTCATCAAGATGGAATTATGGTACCGACCTCTGTTCTTATTTTGATGTTTTCATCACCACGTCCACTTGCCACTGTTAAGGCAGGTTATTTGAACTGTAAGGTATGGTCATATATTTCTAACCCTCTCCGATGTTTTCAGTGCCAGCGGTTTCGGTCATTCAAAGACATCTTGTTGTGGTTCTGTGCTGTGTGCTCGTTGTGGTGGAAAGGACCACGACGCCTACGAGTGCAAACTGGACTCTCACTGTGTCAACTGTAGTGGTTCCCAGCCCTCTTACTTTAGGTCTTGCCTAAGTGGGTAAAGGAGATGGAGGTATAGCATTTGAAGACAACATTTCTTACCCAGAGGCTCGGAAACTATTGTTCCCTGCTCCATCTCGGACATATGCCACTGCACTCCACTCCACTGCTACAATGGAGGTGCAGACGGACCTTTCCATGCCTCCATCTGAGTCTTTTTCACGCCATGTGAGGGTTCTTCTGCTCTCCATGGATAATAGAGTGACAGGTTTACGTCTAGTCTGATCTCTGTCCCTACTATTCCTTCCAGTGACTGTCTGGGTCAACCTCCTCGGGCACCAGCCTCTGTTGTCCACTCGGATCCTGCTTTGGCCCCTAAATTCAGGACGATCATTCGATCCGTCCTCAGTCACTGGATTCTCACTCTGATGACAGAGACCTGCCCATTTGATCAAGAGCAGGATCTATGGAGGTCGATCGACCTCCATCTAGTAAACCGAAGGGTTCTCTACCCTGTTCTCCTTCACCTACATAAAAATGGCCACTTTGATAAAGTGGAGCTGTCGAGGTTTTCGTTCTTATCTCGATGACATTAAGGCCTTAAGTGACTCCTATCATCCCGTGTGTCTCTCCTTACAGGAAACATTTCTGAAACCTGCCGATACAGTCACCTTTCAACAGTATTCGTTGTACCAGAATGACAGGTTGTGTGATGGACGGGTGCACAGAGGGGTGGCACTGCTGGCCGATCACAATGTGCCCTCCTTATCTGTGTCCCTCGATACACCCTTGGAGACCGTAGCAATCCATGTTTCCTTGGGTTGTACCATCACTGTTTGTTCTCTCTACTGTCTCCTGGGAAGACTTATGATCAATCGGATCTTTATGCTCTCTCGTTGACCAGTTGCAATCTCCCTTTTTACTTCTGGGTGACTTTAATGGACACAACCCCATCTGGGGTGGGGCTGATATTGATATTGATCTCTCCATTTGCTCCCCTTCACTTTTCACTCGCTTTTCTTGGATGGTCGACAGTGACTCACGGGGCAGTGATTATTTTCCTATCATTATGAGGGAGGTTGGCCATGGTCGATGTCACCCGACCCGTGTGCCACGGTGGTAGTTGGACCATGCTGACTGGCTATCTTTCACCTCTCTCTCTGAACTTGATCCTGCCTTTGTCTGTCTGCCACCAATAGACGATTGTGTGGTTGCAGTGACTGACTGTATCGTCTAGGCAGCTGCTCATTTTATTCCTAAGACCTCGACACGTTTTCCACAGTATCCTCATCCATGGTGGAGTTCTACCTGCCAGGAGGCACAGATGGCTCAAAAACGGGCCTGGGATACCTTCTGATATTATCCCTCTCTTTCTAACAACACTGTTTATCAGTGGGCCCATTCCCATGCTCGGCAGGTTTGACGTCAAAGTCAAAAGGAGTCTTGGATTAAGCTCACTTCTAGCATCTCTTTTCCCACCAGTTCCAAAACTGTATTGGACAAGATTTGGAAAGTCACTGAGAGGTATGCTTCCCATCCCCTTTCCATCTTGCTCTCCAATGGCCAGGAAGTTGCTGATGTCCAGAGCATTACTGATGCTCTCGGCCACAGCTTTTCTCGTGCTTCTAGTAATTCTGTTTCTTGCCCTGCCTTCTTGGCCATCAAGTCTCAGGAAGAGAGATCAACTCTTTCCTTTCAGGCTGGTCGTCTCTATGATTATAATCGCCCCTTTACACAGGTGGAACTCAAACTTGCTCTTCATTGGTCTGGTGGTACAGTGTTCAGACCTGATGATGTTCATTATGAGGTGTTGCGCCATTTCTCTCCTGCCTCTCTTGCTATTCTTCTGGTTGCAAGAAACCGGACCTGGCAGGAGCATGTTTTCCTGATGCTTGGCACCAGGCTATTGTCCTCCATTTCTCTAAACCTGGGAAGGATCCCAAGATTCCTCCTGATTATCGTCCCATTGCTTTGACTAGTTGTTTTTGTAAGGTCTTGGAGAGGATGGTTAATGCTCGTCTTGTTTGGTTCTTGGGATCAAACACGCTCCTCTTGCCCACCCAGTGTGGGTTCCGTCGACAGTGGTCCACCATGGACCATCTGAATCAACTTGAAACATCGATCAGAGAAGCCTTTTTCAAGAGAGAACACCTTGTTTCTGTGTTCTTCGATCTCGAGAAGGCTTATGACACTACGTGGAGGTATAGCATTTTGCAGGACCTCCACT
>NW_013665662.1:60851-67688 GCF_000517525.1 Limulus polyphemus | reverse complement strand
GAGCAATGTCTTAAAAAGCTTTTCCAGATCAAACCTTCTGTTGGTCTTTGGCCGTCTTGCCTCCATAAGGATCGGAAGGAGGAAGTTGTCCTGACAAGACTACACATTGGTCACAGTTTTTTAACTCATCGTTTTTTTTATCTGGTATTGACCCACCGATGTGTAGCCTTTGTGACAATCAAGTCACAATAGCCTACATCTTACTGTTGTGCCATCGTTACGACCGTGAGTGGCGGCACCATTTTAGACACGTGTTTTCTAAGAGTTTACCCCTGATGCTGGACAGTGTCATTTGGCGATGGTGACACTGTCCGATTTGAGTGTATTTTAAATTTTTTACGCACTATCGGCCTTTTTAATTGTATATAATGTGTTTTTACATTTTACTACAGGTTATTTTTTATTGTCTATATCGGTTGTTTGGCGCAGATAACCTCGTTGCTTTGCGTCATAAAACATCAAACAACCACCCTAGCTGCAGCTTAACAGTTTACATCTCAAACTAATGTTAGATACTGTAGACATTATTTTCTTAAACTACAAACGCCTATTTTGACTCCATGTTATTACCTAGAATTATATTTGGTGGAATCAAAATAAGGATTTCTAGTTTAAGTAAATAATGTCTACAGTATCTCCAGCCTTGTTTGTTGGTTTTTTTATGCTCAATTATGGGCAGAGGATTACTTGATATGGTAGCTAACTTTATATATTGTAATTATAATAAACATAGTTAGTAGTTAGCTAACACGGTTCGTGATGATTTACCGAAGCTGTTGACTATTTAAATACAGCCTTGTTTCCTTATATTTTTTACGATCCCTATTTAAAAGTTTTAAATTTCCATGTTTATATTTATCTTTTTATAATTAATCCAAAAGATTCTACCTAAGATACTATTTATATTTCGTGTGAAAATTTGTTTTTCTGTGTCAATTTTTCAGAGATCAGGTGGGCTAAATTTATGAACATGGTCTTAATAAAACCATTTTGTGAAAAATAAAATTATTACGGAACAACCACTTCTTTGAACTTAAAGACAAAAATTGTCAAAATCTATTTGAACATAATTTCAAAAGATTGCTTTTTTGCTGTAGTTTTAATTACTGATATATATTTTGAAAGTCTTAACGAGTTACATAAATCTTATCGTGCAAGATATTAGTATAATACACTGTACATATACATAGAGTGATGAGACTGTTAAAGAATATAAAGAAAACTACATACATTTACGGCCTTTTCAAATAAAACAATATTTTTACTTAGCATGATTTCTACCTTGACTTAACACATATACGCACATCACTAAATAAAGAAAAGGTTAAAAATAATATATATGTATTACAGTATAAATATTACTCGGTAAGTATAAACCAAGAACAAATGCAGTAATTTACCAAACTAAACGAAACTTGAAATTGTTCATCATTTCCACTCATAACAATACACATCGCCGTGAATATGTTCATACAGAGCTTCCAGTTCGTCCCAATCAATGTAACCTGCTTGCAAAAATCTGAATACCAGGTTCATATTATAGCTCCCTCTACCGTGAAGAATCCTACGGTTATGGAATATTGCTAGGTCTCCTGGTTTAAGATACAGGGTCCAAGCCATCGAAGGGTCTGTAATCTTATTTGAGAATGTCTGGTAGGCCAAATAGAATGGTTTCATTTTCTTTACAGGTAGTAAAGGCGCTCTGAAAAAGAATCCACTTTAATGGATTTCTTCTGCTTCGTCAGCTGTGATAATGGGCCTCTCGGCTCTCTACCACCTACTCCGCTCAGCATCAAAGAGGGAGAAAGGAACAGGTGTGGAACAAAGTAAAATAAAGTGATCAGGGTGATTGTCTCTTAACCACTCCGCTGCCACGTAACCATCAATAAAGAAAGACTGTCCTCCTGCCTTATCCTGTCCTACAATACTTGGATCACTCGAATGGAGACAGTGGAGCATCTGGACGCCTGGAGATCTTTCCCTGTAGGCAAGATCTGTGTGCGGTGAGAGTGCAATCCCAGTATATGCAAGATGAGCCTTAGGATCTAGATTTTGTTTCAGATTAAATGTCTTCCCAAATCCTGTCTCCCGGACATAAGCTAATCTCTTGCATACTTCCAACATCTGACCTTCCCTTATTGGTACACCTCTAACCAATGCTATACCGTATATAAGCCACAGTTCAGTAATTCCTTTTAGAGTTGATTGGTTTTCTATTAAGTCAGAATACTCCACATCAACATTCGTGTTTTCTATTGTCATTTTATTCCACAAAATTCTTTGAGGTCTTTTTCTTGTGTACATATTATTTATTTGGTTGAATCAACTTATGTCCACCATTCGTCATAACTTGGACAAATTCACGAAGCCAATCAGCAGAGAAAAAACTCTTGTGCATTTGTTCTGTGCCAGAAGATGCCCATTCAATTTCCAATTGATCAGTCTTCTTAATGTCGATTTCGAAGGTTGAATATTGATATCCACCAAAGTGGCGTCTACGAGTTTCTGATGAGTTTCTGGGTGGACACAGTTAGAGCATAAGCAACTATCACGAAGCCTAATATGTGAAAAGTCACACGAGCTGTTGCCGTTAAAAACCACTCGTAACTGACTGTTATTAATACGCACAACCTCACGAATTTTAATTCCAGTTGAATTTTCTCTTACATTTTTGTAAGAAAGGCCGGTATTCAGAGCATGTGCTTGATAACATGTCGAAGCAATGTTTGTAGGTTTTAGTTGGCGAAGAACCTGATGTATAAATAGTTACATGATGAAGCCCCGTAACGAAATACAAACAGTAATTTAGTCTAAACCAAATAGAAGCAACGTTCTTGAATTCCTTGTACTTAGACTGTGTAAGGGAGAGAAAAATGTCTTGGTATTTTCTCCCTCTTTCTTATAACATTAACATTATCGCATGTCCATGACCTACAAGAATCACATGTTACGAATGTCACATGACGTGTGTTTTGGCTCTTGTGATTGGTCGGATATTTTTATTAACCATCTTCTCTACTATCACTGGGTTGAGACATGTTCGTTATAATTATTGTTGCAGTAACAATATATGTTTCCGGGAATTGCAAAAACTAAAGTGAATTGTTACATATGAATTGTAGCAACATTATAGAACGGCTGGGTTCATTCATTATTTTATCTGTTAGATACATTTCTGGCAACGCTTCATAATTGACTCTTTTTTGGTAACACATTTTTAAATTTATTTTTACCGAAATTGAAAACAAGGTAGCATTCGCTAAATACTTATTAATGAAACTGTAATTAGTCCTCAATATGTCTACATGCAGAGAATAGGCCTTACCCAATTGTTGTGAATTGTAGGATTATAATAAATAAATAGATACTATCTATATTCAAATTATTCCATTATTAGTACATATATGCATCATGTGATTTCCCCTAGTGTTGAGTTTGGTTAATATTAATATCTTGTACAGCTCGAGAAACTTTTAAATGAACCTTACTTTTCAAAAGAAGTAAAATAAATTGACAATATAAAATATGCAGTTATGAGAAGCATTTTAATTTTCGAAATTCTGAAACAGACACAGAAGTATATATATATATATATATTTATACGTAAGCAATGGACATTAGAACTGGATACAATAACAGATTACGACAGGAATGTACCTTTATAGATGAATAAATTATTATAATTATTAGATTATTTCCATTGTTTTGATATTTGAGCATGAAAGTGATCAATTATTTGAGTAATGGGCCTAATACTCAAGCTCCAAACAGATGTGCTGAGAATAGGCTACTGTTCATACACACGTATGTAATTAAACTTAACGAAAAAAGTCCTACTGAATTATAATTACAAGTCTATCATACACATATAGCTAGCTACTTTTCCATAATTACATTACAAGCAGGAAAAGCCTAGTCAGCATCGTGTTCGTCAAAGACCTGAAACTGAAAGAAAGGTTTATCAGCGATGACCTTTTTTCAACACAAAAAGTATTCATTAAAACGAAGGTAAACAAATGATTAAAGAAAACGACCTCATAATATCGCTGGTAGAAATAATTGATCCCCGAGCTTCTACTGACTGACGTTTATCTAGTTTTTAAATAGAGTATTGTTTGTTTTTTTAATTTCGCGCAAAGCTCCACGAGGGATATCTGCGCTAGCCGTCCCTAATTTAGCAGTGTAAGACTAGAGGGAAGGCAGCTAGTCATCACCACCCACCGCCAAATCTTGGGCTACTCTTTTACCAACGAATAGTGGGATTGACCGTCACATTATAACGCCCCCACGGCTGAAAGGGCGAGCATGTTTGGTGGGACGGGGGATTCGATCCCGCGACCCTCAGATTGTGAGTCGAGCGCCTTAACCACCTGGCCATACCGGGCCGTTAAATAGTGTGATTTGTATTAATATATATACATATACGTGTGGTTAAAAACGGTAATGCATCGTTTTCCTATGTGAGATATATTATTTGAAGTCAACCAAAGTCAAACTTTCCTCTTATTCCAATTAATATTTTCTATACACACGTTTATAAATCTGCATGGTGGCCTATAATTGATTATATCAAGATGTAGAGAAAAGCGACTATTTTTGTGACTTCATTACAAATATTGACCAAATCACAAAAGTTTAGATAAAGGAATCAATATGTTACAACGTAATTTAATTAAATTCATCAATAACTAAATATTCTAATACTACAATTTTCAGCCAAGGAATTGTGCATGACAACGACAAAAAAAGTTCATGGTGTCATATCAGAATAATTGCACTAGAAATTAAATACACGAAAACGTTTAATATGTTTTAAAAAAATACAACTGATTTATGTTAGTAGCTATATACAAGTTTCAAATGTCCTGCTTAGCACATAACATAACTGTTTCCGTGAGTTTTGCGCGTGCTACTCTGCTCTGAAAAACAGCACATACATTTCTTATTCATATTTAATAACTTGCTGATTTACCATTTTGGTGATGACAGAGCTGTCAAAATACTGGAAACAGAACAAGCACAGAGATACGAGAAGGGTCATTAGGTCCTCTTTGGGAATGTTGTGGTTATCAATAGGTAGGCACACAACGATTTATAAGCATAAGGAATTTTTTTTATTCACGGTATAACATACTACATGTTTCGACAGAAGATTGGTATGTCTTCTTCGGGTATGATTAATACTAAGCTATACACAGTTTGTATAACTTTATGAAGACAAAAGGATTAAGTAAGACGGAAATAACGTCAGCAGGTGACCAGATATAGTTAAGGGTCAAATCTGGTCAGTTGTGTGGGCAGTGAATAGAGTTTGCCAAACACGGCTTATGTTGCTGGGACCATCATCACGGTTTGGTGAGAGAGAGATCGTTAGCTTTGATGGTTTCTATAGTTTCTAAATAGCCTCTTTCTTCTTAAATCGTGCCATACAACTATGTACACACAAAAAAGACCTACTAACTAAATTGAACTACCTAAATAACATACAAAATCATGCAAGGCGTTCATTAAACTTAAAAATAGTAAAGAATATTCCACGAATTCCAACCTTTCAGTAACACAAACTTATTTCATCCCCTTTTGTTCCAGAAATTACAAACGAAATCACTAGTCTTTTTTAATAATTTGAGCATTGACGTAAAAACTGTATACAGACCTTCACATTACTACCTAATGCAAAATAATCTCTACCCAAAGAACAAAGCAGGGCATCTATAGTATCCTTTGTGAATGTGACAAGAAATACATAGGACAAACATCACGCTCTTTAGAAATAAGATGCAAAGAACACATGCGTAGATATGAATTCCAGACATCTTTCCTAACATATTTTTACGTCTCCGTTTGTTAATTAACTTTCCGTAACTTCGTTCCGACGAAACTTTAGCGACACAAGTCCTTACTTAATAAAACTAGTTTATTCTTTCCGAATATAACTTTACGATACACTTAATTTCAACAATCGCGCTAAAACAAACGCTATAACAACGAACGTTAACTTCAACAATACGTCTCTCTCTGACTGCAGTTCAATTACTCATTACCTACACACACATTACATTATTGTCCCGTCACGTTGTCACCCTCTTATATATATACCAGGCTACCCTATACCTAGTAATCTCCCGACAATTCCCGAAGGTTCGAGAGAACGAGTCACGTGACCTCTCTGACGCAACAATATCATCAATATGAAACAGGTCACAAATAATACTGTGGAATGAAATTCTCCCACTACACCAATCCATAACCAAAAAATAAAAAGACTATTTAGAAACTATAGAAACCATGAAAGCTAACGATCTCTCACTAAACCTTGATAATGGTCCCCGCAACGTAAGCCGTGTTTGGCAAACTCTATTCACTGCCCACACAACTGACCAGATTTGACCCTTAACTATACCTGCTGACGTTATTTCCGTCTTACTTAATCCTTTTGTCTTCAAAACGTTATACAAACTGTGTATAGCTTAGTATTAATCATACCCGAAGAAGACATACCAATCTTCTGTCGAAACATGTTGTATGTTACACCATGAATAATATTTTTCCTTATGCTTATTAATCGTTGTGTGCCAACCTATTGATGTATCAGTATTGTTGCGTCAGCGAGTCACGTGACTACTGTGACGCAACGTTTCTAGAACTATCATGTACTTTGGCGAATGTTCTAGTTCTTACTAAAGATAGGGTAGGCTGGTATATAAAAGAGGGGAATGTAATGTCTGGATAGAGAGTGAGTAATTGAACTGCAGTCACAGGGTATTGTTGAAGTTAACGTTCGTTCGTTCGTGATACTGTTTGTTTTAGCGCGAATATTGAGATTAAGTGTATCGC
>NW_013665662.1:54486-60396 GCF_000517525.1 Limulus polyphemus | reverse complement strand
AACAGTATAATGTGTTTTCTTCCTCAAGTATGTTGTAGATATGTTGTCACACAAGTGGTCTCCACAAAAGAAAGCCTGAGCAAACTTGTGGAAAATTAACTAGGGTACTTAATGTTTGTCATCTGTATAAAATGAGCATTATTAATCGTTGTGTGCCTACTTATTGATGTATCAATATAATTTGCTTCCTTCCTCAAGTATGTTGTAGATATGTTGTCACACAAGTGGTCTCCACAACAGAAAGCCTGAGCAAACTTGTGGAAAATTAACTAGGGTACTTAATGTTTGTCATCTGTACAAAATTAGCATTATTAATCGTTTGTCTACTTTTCATGGCCTCAATACAGATTTCCAGAGAGCTACTGCCTTATTAGGACTGGTAGGCAGCTCTCGGGATCGAGAAGACACCAATGGCATGCTTGTATATTAAATGTTACAATTTAAGTTGTAATCATATCTATATTTAAAGAAATTGATTTGCTCGAAAATATCCAGGAGTTAATATTTCGTAAATTTGCAATAATAATAATTAACAAATGTTTGAATTTTGATCTCTGTGCAGTTCCAATTAGTATCGCACCTTGAGAGGATTTTATCACGCTACAGCGAGTGGATTGGACGGCAATTAATAAATATAAACTTCCAAACAAGATAAAACTAATGGTTGATGTGATTGGATAGAAAACATCCTTGTTTATCTAGTCATTCTAAAGTAAATAACACTGGGTAAGCTGTAATGTATGATTTCTCAAAAAGTGGGTAGTAGAAGTTTCCATAGTGGAGAACAAAGGATTCTAATGCAAAGTTTAAAGAATGTAGAAACAAGCCATAACTATGGGTCTTTTATAGTTTCTTTTGACGATGTTTTCGTTCGTAATGATTTTTTTGTTTTATATCTGTTTTAAAAGTACAGGAATATTCTTATATGAACAGGTAAGGATGTTTAGGGTTAGTGAGTACGGTACGCTATGAGTTCTGCAACAGTAACTATTCAGATGGCTGAAAAGCTTTTTTATTTGTGTGTATTAATTAAAACAGTTATTATTTCTCAAATAATGAACCTGGCATGTTTGGAGGTTAAGGCTCGACTCGCAGTTTGGGGTCAAGAGTTCCAAACCTCTTCACCGAACATACTTGTCCTTATGGTTGTTGACTGGCCAACCGGGTGTAAAAATTCTTGGCTTGCAAAAGTACCGGCTGACCCCAACTTAACTGGGATTAAAGTCGTAAAGGGGGCAGGGATTATTTCTCAAACCATACACACAAGTACAATATTCCCTTAGTTAGTGAAAATACTATATTTATTAGATAGAAATTGAGATTTACCGAAAATATAGTTGGAAAAATATATCCAACGTCAATGTAGGCTTAGTATACTAGTGCAATATGTATTTACATCTGTCAACGCTTTAATGTTCATCGCGGCTACATTAATACTTTAGACTTAATAGAATTTAAAGTTAAACCCAGTTTTGTTTCTTTCTTTCATGTTTTTCAATGGTTTCTTTGTATGTAAGAGCTTATATGAACAGACGAAAAAAATGAGTAAGCTGTTATTAGAATAATACAGACATAAAAATTATAGTTTTATTGAAAAACTAGTTCTATTAGGTTATGTTTACATGATTTTAGGCACCCATAAAAATGAAAAAAGCAGAAACCCTAAGACAAAAGGAAGCATTTCAAAACAAAATTTCAGAAAGTTCACAACCTAAAATACGATAGAAATACTAAATAAAATTGTTTTTTTTCAAGCACAAACTACATGTTATCTACAAAGAGTAGACTAGATTTCATGCACTTAGGTTAAGTATTTTAAGTGTGAACAAAACAAACATGGATGACACAATGTCATCCACGAGGCCCTGAGAGGATAAAAGAATTATTAGTGACCAAACAATAAGAAACAAAGTTTCAAACTCTAAATTAATGTCTTATACTAAACAGCTCGTTTGGATTTTTGTTCACACCATCAAAATTGATAGTGGCGCCATCTGTACTTTTTAAATTCAACCAAAGTTATATGCTTCTCCTGTATACCGCTACGATTCGTATCCGGAAAACAAGAGATGAACAATATGTTCAATAAAACGTCATTGAGTATGTCTGTTTCGGTATATTGCTCAGTAATGATATGAATAAACACGAGTATTAACCTTTCCATTACGGGCTGGGTGGATTCCACCCATCCCGTAACCACGAAAGTATCCGTGAGAGTAATAAGGCTATGATTTTTGTATGCATATCTTTACAACATTTTACAGGTTATTGGTAAACATTGCAACGCTTTTGTACATAAAATATCAAGTTTTTAAATTAAAAGATAAGATTTTTTAATTATACCTTTTCTCATAAACGTTTTTCTTTCAGAATGTTGACTATCCAACATGCAAAACAATTTTGATTTTAAGATTAAAAATACTTTTATGCATTAGAACATTTTCAAATTTCACATGCGAAATCTTTATATCCTCCAGATAATTATCAAAAATTTTGTTGAAAGCTTTTTATTTTATCTGTTATTTTCACGACTGTATGGCTGGTTCGATTTAGCTAACTTCATAACCTCAATTAAAAAAAATAGGAAATAAATATAAATTATGCTTTTTTTCGTTCTAAAATGGTTACATTTTATAACACGAAAACCCAAATGTTCAGTTTAAATAGCTTAAATTCCATAACATTATACATTTATATATATAAATATATATATTATTTTTATTATATTGAGCTTTCAGCCATGCTTGGCTAACATTATTAAGTTGCAATGACGCTGCGCACTGCACTGATGTTACTGATGTATATATACATTATTACTAGTTAAAATAAGTTCTTAAATTTCAGTTATTTTTCCTAAAACGTAGAACAGTAAATAAAGAATTATACAAAATAATTATCTCTTCTAGTTACGAACTTTGAACTCATTGGCTGCTTGTTGTAGGTTGCTAAAATTCGTAAGTAGAGGATGTGAAAAGAAATAATTTTTTTAAAGTTTTATATATACATTTTAAAATAACCAAAAATCATAAATTGCTATATCAATACCATAGAATTCCACTATAATTTATCAAACTTAGTAACTAAGCTTTATTTGGGTCTAAAAAATACGAAATTTCCAGTCCAAGCTTTAAAAGAATGAGTTTGGCGCTGACAAAGCCACTAGTTTTTGATTGGTTATTCACACAAAATTGAAAAGAGGTGGGCGGGGATACTGTGTTTGTTCAGTACATGTAGCGACATTTCAGCAAATAGAAAATATAGGAGGTTCTTATTTTATATTATAGCTTGTAAATATTGGTAATCTAAGTTTCTAATTCGTAAGAAACTATTAACTTTGTATTTGGACATCACACACATCTAATTTGAACCAATGCTGCATTTAACATACCACAGTACACACAAAAATGGAGTTTTAGGCTTTCTTTTTTATGTTTACGTTTAAATTAAGAAATTAACTAATAGATCATACTAAAAGCTAAATTATAATCTACAATGTGATACCAAACTTATTGATTTACATTCATAAAATAGTAGTTCAATAAAAATTATGAATGTGAGTCTACAAACGTGATGACCTGGCCTTTGACCCGTGATCATAGGAAGACCCGTAGAGATGAGATTAATGGACATACAGATCTTATTGTGCTTCCGTAGGTCATGTTTGTTGTTAGATGATATACTGACCTCATACTGGACCCATATGTATGAGTGTTTGCAAACGCAATCGGGCCACATGTATTCCAGAGTCATACTAACAGCATTATGATGCAATACCCTGATAAAGAAGTCATAACTTAGTTAAAAAAAAGTCTTGATCTAAATTCCATAAAATGTTACTGAGCCCTCCTCGGACACCACCATATGCATCGACACCTTGACCAATCACATAGCGTGGAAAAGCTTGGAATTACACTGATAGAAGTATGTAAAAAAAAAGGACCCCATATTGCGTCGTAAGCCATCTGATTAGAAATATGTCTCGAAGAGAGAGACAGTACTATTACCAAAATGGGGAAGGTATTTCATTATCGAGAGTCTGTGCTTACGAAATGTAATCCTTTCAGATAAGGTGACTTACTCAAACCCTAGCTTTGTCCGTTTCGAATGTGATGTTAGTCCTGTTCTAAGATATTGAATAGCGATATTTTGTCTGTTGAGGTGATTTTTGAGAAGTTATTCACCTATAACATTACTAGAAACTGATCATCTCAGTTCATCACTTGTTGTGGATGAGTGAATATATTTTAAATAAACTATTTTTGGCAAAACGAAATAACAAAACTTACCCTTGACAAAATTATCAAACTACCACCGACTGAAACAAAAACACAAAATAATTTCAGTAAAAGGCGTTGGTTCAGTTGTTTAAAACCTCGTTCCCTAATATTGTGTAAGTTACCCAATTTCAATATAAAAAAAAGGTTACATTTTCACCAACAACATTCTAAAAAAATTCTACATGAGTGACAAAGTAGGAATAAAATCGGATGAAATAAATATAATTAAATGCAATATTACTAAACTGTAATTCAATACGTACTAGTCTCGCCCTTGAAGCTGTTATTAACTACGACTTTTATCACTTAGGCCGACGGTTCGATTATACGTAGAATAATTTTTTTATAGTCTCCACTGGTATCTGCAGCTATATCATCCACTAAGTGTCGCTGGTACTTTTCTCTGTATTGTTCTTTAATGTCTTGGAGGTCAACCTATGCAAATTAAGCCAATAGGTTAGTAATGTAAAGCTTCAATGTTAAAATCTGTAGAGAGGATACAAGCGTGAGGATGAATGGGACACGAGAGCTCACGGTGGCTTAATCATGCTTTAATGAGTTGTGAATTGGATGTAAATCATCTAAATACAAGATTAATAAAAAAATCTATAGCGATGATAAAAGTATGACGCTTAACACTAAATGAGATCCAGTCACCATATCTGATGTAAAGAAATGCTTGACACAGCCTTATTATAGACCTAGATCTTACATCCATACGACGGTTTAATCTTCTAGTTTTAGTAAATAAAGTAGCGTTTGCTGGATTTGTTGTTAAGTAAAAGCTACACAATGGAATATCTATGCTCTGCACACGGCTGGTATCAAAACCCGATTTTTAGCCTTATAACACCTCAGACTCATCGCGGAATTACCGGTAGGTGTTTGTCGAGAACATTAAACGATTAAGTTGCGCGTTTTTTATAATGGTTAACGAACAACAATTACTAAAAACATCTATGGTGTTTTGAATCCGTTTTATTTCACCATATGGTAACCTAAGTTAATTTAGGCATGTAATAATGTTATATATTTCGTCGAATTTATTATTCGATATTATATAGCGGACCAACTGTTTAATAATTGTATATATATGTTAAAGTTAGTTAGTTAGTTTTGAATTTCGCGCAAAGCCTACACGAGGGCTGTCTGCGCTAGCCGTCCCTAATTTAGCAATGTAAGACTAGAGAGAAGGCAGCTAGTCATCACCACCCACCGCCAACTCTTGGCCTACTCAGCCCACACGGCTGAAAGGGCGAGCATGTTTGGTGGGACGGGGATTCGAACCCGCGATCCGCAGATTGCAAGTCGAGTGCCCTAACCACCTGGCCATGCCGGGCCTTATGTTAAAAATATATATACAATTGCTGAATATCTTCTAATGTTAAACATAAAATATTGTTCCTTAAGCATCCATAATAATATTCATTTTGTAATATCTATCTTTATATTCTTCGCTCTTTTTTTGTACTTAAATTCGACTCAAACGTGTTCTGAGTTGAAATACAAATGCTATTTTATTAGAGGAATGCCCGTTTTACAATTCTTTCTCTTATATCTTATATATATATATGTACACTGAGTGGTCACAAGTAAATAGACATCTAATGTTTCGTCTATTTAACTGTATTTA
>NW_013665662.1:47177-53546 GCF_000517525.1 Limulus polyphemus | reverse complement strand
CTTAGTGGAGTGCGTTGGCAACATAAATTTTGCGAAATACGTCGAAATATTGGAGGAAGGATAAGAACACAACGTTGTTCCAGGAAGGTGGAGCACCGTGTCACACTGCTAGAAACACCCAAAAGTGGCAGGAAGAAAATGGTATCGAGAAGTTGCTCTGGCCGAACCCATCTCCTGACATGAACCCCATCGAAAACCTCTGGGCCATACTCGACCGGCAAGTCAAGAAACAACAAAAAAAACCAACTTCGAAGAGCGATCTACTCCAAGTTTTGAAGCAAAAGTGGGCGAAAATCGAGATGATTCTCACGATGCCCCAAAGGATCAACGAACTACACGAAGCGAAAGGAAGATCTACTAGATATTAATTAGATTCTAAATATATCAATTCAGGTGAATATGACTGACAAATTTCATTTTTTCAGAAAAGGTGGTGTCTATTTACTTGTGAACACGCTGTATATATCTTACGTAATGACTATACATTTTTATGTATTTTCAAGCTGGGCTATTAAAAGCAGTAGAATATCAGGGCAGTCATGTATTGCAATTGAAAATAGTATTAATTTATTCCAGTACAGTGGACCTTTTGGAGGTGGTGAGTAAAGTTGAGATAAGATGCAAAGTTAATCTTTCCTCAACTAAAATAAAATTCCACGAGCCACTTGAAACTGGTGGCCGATAGATAGGCAAATAAATTATATAATACTAGTGTTTTTACTAATAGGCAAAACGAGTCACAAATTGTACTTGACGGACTTGAGGCTATGTGTAGAATCTCAGAAACAATGTATGCTAAAACTCAACATCTACTAACTTCTAACAATGAAATTTAGCTGTGGTCGTAAGTGATGTGTAAAGTCATTTACACATACACAAAAAATGGAAAAAAACATATTTACGATTTTCTCATCACTACTGGTAAAAAATACGATAACTCGATTACTAATTAAAATTAAGTAGTTAACACTTAATAATCCCAAAAATAATCACGATTCATCAAAATCTTTGAATTTAAGTGAAGTTGTGCAAAGTAACATTGCAATAATAACAAATGAATATAAACAGGAAATACGATTAGAATACTCATATGACTTTTAAACTGCACTTACTAATTTTTAACAGAAGGGTTTAAAAACATTGTTTCCTAGATGTCAATATGTTTTCCATAAAGAGCTGAAGTCAATAATAACTAATAATCGTGACGTAATCTTCCAACTGTCGTTTATTAATTATAATAAACATATTGTCAACACAGGCGAAACTTAAGATATTGTTAAAATAAAAAGTTAGATCTAGGAGAACAATTCATTACTGGCAGTATGGCTGTATTAATTATCTTAAACATTTGAAAAACTAGTCTATTACATGGTGATTCTCAAGAAATCCTTTAACCAGCTCAGATTCTTAAATAACGTGATGAAACAATTACTATACTTTTTAACAGAAGTAGGAAAATATGACCTTATTAAAATGAAAAAGATTTCTACTCTGACCGAGAGAGGATAACTAAATAAAAATATATTTAACTCTTGCGAAGAAACGAGGATAATGAATAGAATTATTTAAATTTAACCAGGACAAGAGGATATGCAAAGAAAAAATCTTAAATTCCAACTGGAGCACGAGAATAAGCAAATAGAAAGATTTAGAACTGATCACGACACGACGATAATTAAACATAAAGATTTAGATCTGACCATGACACGACGATACTTAAACAAAGATTTAGATCTGATCACAACACGACGATAATTAAACAGAAAAATGTAGATCTGATGACGACACGACGATAATAAGATAGAAATACTTTGATCTGACTATGACTCGACAATAAGTAATGAAGATATTTTGATACAACTGGAAAAAGAGGATAAGTAAGGAAAAAATGTTTCTACTCTGACCGAGACGCGAATATAAGTAAATAAAAAGATTTAGATCTGACTATGAGACGAAGATAATCAAGAAAAAAAAGGCTTTACCTCTGACCGAGACACAAGGATGTTTATCACTTTGTCATCATTCGTTGTTGTACCTTGTAAGCATCCTCGAAGTTCTTTAGCAAAGTGTTGCGATGGGTCTTCGACAAGTTTTGCTAAAAAAGTGATGTAATTACCAGTTAGTTGGCTACATTTCAAATATTGAACAAATTGTCGTATTTTGCGTAAGAAAACTTTCAGTTTGTGGGTCTTTATTTTTTCCTTTTTTTGTTCTTGTTCGGGTTCAGGAATATGTGTAAATTCTCGTAGTATATATTTAGTAGGAGTAGTTATTAAAACAATATTTATAATAATATTGTTACATTATGAAACACACTATAGTTTTATATTACGAGATGTTTTAAGGAATCATATAACTCTTCCCTTTTCGTCAAATATCATAGAATAGATTGGTTTGTTTTTTTTAATTTCGCGCATATCTATTAGAGGGCTATCTGCGCTAGCCGTTCCTAATTTGGAAGTGATTGACCTGAAGGAAGGCAGCTAGCTAGTCAACGCAACCCATTGCCAACTCTTGGGTTACTCTTTACCAACGAATAGTGAGAAGGGCCGTCACATTATAACGCCCCTACGACCAAAAGAGTGAACATGTTCGTTGACGGGATTCGAGCAAGTGACCTACAGATTGCGAGTCAAGTGCCTTACCACCAGGTCACTCATAGAATATAAACAAAAGATAAGTCAACATTTCTATCGTTCTGTTATGATGTATGCTTGACAACTGTCATAACATTTACTTAGAAGTGTTGTATGTTGTAGAGAAGTTTTACACATTTCCCACATATACATATATTCCATAAAGGGTTAACGACCAACTAGAGAATACACAGAATTACCTGTGGTCTTTGAGGAAAGATTTGATGGTCAAATGAGGCTAAGTAGCTAGCCTGTCCAAATTGTTAATCATAGGGTTAATGGTTTGCGTCTCATTGATGAAAACCGTGTTCTGAACATTGGAGCAGGGGGTGTGTTATAAGAGTAATGATCAAATCCCAACATTCGATCAGGCAAGAGTACCAGAATAATTGGCGATGGGCACTGTTGACTAGCTACTTTCCTCCTATCAGTTAACAATTAAGGATGGCTATGCATAAATAACTTTGTGGCAAATTTTGAAACGAAGAGAAACTGATTACAACTAAGTCACACTTTCGGTCCATGTGGTACTGAGTGATCCCGGTTTCTTTCTCTGACTTCTTAAGATCTACTAAAAACGTAAGGGCTTTTTGATCACATTTTCTGATGAAACAATCCTGTGTTTAAGACAAAAATGATTCAGATGTTGTTTGGGGAAGTTTTTCGTTATCCGTGTTAAACGAAAGCTAATATCCCACTATTAGGAATAGTAAAGTGATAAAAGAAAGACAATGATACGTTCTGTGATATCATTTAAGACACTGATTATATCTAATAAAAACATGTCATTTATACCTTTTTATTTCCTTTAAAATTCGCCCCCCCACAGTGGCTCAACGGTATGTTTATGGACTTACAACGCTAGAAACCGGGTTTCGATACCCGTGGTGGGTAGCACAGATAGCCCATTGTGTAGCTTTGTGCTTAACTACAAACAAAAATTTAAAATTCACATCAGAACTTGATTATGTAAATTCTGCTCATTTGTCCAGTAACTAATTATATGATGTGGTAACTATCAAGCTTTCAGTCTTTTAAATTGTTTTGAGTCTGTATAGGTTGAAATTGTGATAAAACATACATGCTTTTACGAGACACAAATATACTGTGAAACTTATTCCTATCTGTGCCTTTTGTAGAATCTCTGTGGATAAACTCAGAAGAATGTTTAGTGTAAAATTTCCTAGTTCTTAATTCCTTAAAAGCTAACATACTTATATACGTCTATATGGTAATCTAATTTTGAAGAGGTAGTTAACAAAGTTTTATTGACTTTCTTAAATAACTTCTGCTGTTATGGAGAGCGCTGGTCAAGAAATCAACGCTTGCTACTAAGTAGTTTGTTACTTAGTTACGTAACCACCACTTACCACTATGTAGCTTGTTACCCACTCAAGTAACTACCGCCTGTCTTTAAGTAGTTTGTCACTTAGTTAAGTAACCACCACCTACCACTATGTAGCTTGTTACCCACTCAAGTAACTACCACTTGTCTCTAAGTAGTTTGTCACTTAGTTAAGTAACCACCACCTACCACTATGTAGCTTGTCACCCACTCAAGTAACTACCACCTGTCTCTAAGTAGTTTGTCACTTAGTTAAGTAACCACCACCTACCACCATGTAGCTTGTCACCAACCATTTTCACGTTCTCTGTCAGTTATGGTTTTCTTAAATTCTAAGAAAATACAAGAACTTTAAGACAATGACTCTAAAGAAGAGAGTAAAGCCTATATCTACTCATTATAAAGTATAACTATATTTCTGTACTTAAATAGAAACCACTGTCTCAGATTTTCCATCCATGATTACTTGAGCTTAATTTCCAACAAACTCTACAACAAATTGCTCCAGTCAGGAAAGGTGATATAGTTTAAAGTCTATTAAGTTCAAAGTTGTACAATGGGTTATTTATACTATGCTCATCAAAATGGATTAAACCCTAGATTTTAGTATAATAAGTCCTTAAGCTTACTGCTGAGCCACTGAGGGTCAAATGGTACAGTAAAACGAGATTCAGGGAGTCATTTCTGCTCACATTCCAATAATAAATACTTCAATATTTTTCATTATGACGTGGCACTAAGTCTTGACATTAATTTTGTCCTGATCGTGGCCTAGTGATTAGCCTATCAGACTTGGAATCCAAAGGTCATACTTTCAGCTGTGGTGGTGTTTTAACAGTGATAGTCAATCATGCTATTAATTTATGAATAGCAGGTTCAGGTGGCAGGTGTTACAAATTGGCTGCCTTCTCTCTGGTCCACAGTTCAAAATTAGGGACGGATATACCTGAATCATAGAGAACCTCTGACCTGGCCGTTTTACTCACTCGTACATTAACAAACAATCATTAATTTTAGTAGTAAGAGTTTGTAAGAGATTGGGCAATCCATTTTGTGTGTGTAACAATATCAGCACGATTATAAGTTTTCCAAAAGTTGTCTAGGTTGTTTAGCACAACGTTAAGACATGTAAATCCATATTCACTTTTTATTATCATCATAATTTTCACGAAAGTTTATATATTACATGTTTGCTATTAATAGTGTAAATTTCTGTTTATATATTTAACAACGGTTGGCATTCCTTATAACTACGGTCAGCCATTTCAGAATTTTGTGCTCCAGAACTTTCTGGCTCATATTATGCAGCCTATAATCGGCTCAGCTGCATATTAACTTTCGTCATTAAAATATTAAGATTGGAAACGTGATGAATTAAAACATTAAGACAGTTATAAACAGAGTTTATTGATAAACTCCAAATGATCGGTTACAGCGAAACTTTATGCATGTTTATAGGTTTTGATTAAAACTGTTGTCAGACACAAAACGTTACTAAGAACAATGATGTTGCTAGACAGGTTGTGCGCTAAGATCGATGGACTCTTTAGTCTGAAAATTTACTTTTTGAATCAGCCATTGAATTCTATCTCTTGAAAATAAACCTACTGATCCGATATCTAAAGCTATTTAACTGCCTATTTTGAAGAGTTATTTTTAATTGACAGGAAATGGTTGTTTAACTCTATTTTGTTCTAAGTTTTTTTAAAAGTCGTGACCAGTGTTCTAAGTGTATTATATATATATACATAATTCGATAAATATTTAGGTATTCGTACAATTAAAGAAAACCTTGAAGTAATTGAAAATGTTTAATTCAACACGATTTTTATGTGATTAAAATTTAACCACACCAATTTATTATAAGGGAATTTAACCACATCAATTTATTACAAGCTTACATAACATTTTTATTAAGGGCTGATTTCCAACCCTCTGTAATCGTTAAATGTATATCATTTTATACCTCACTTGCAGTACTATAATTTCAACTTCTAACTGCAGTATTATACACTAAAAACAGATATTGAGCTGAGCTTTAGTTGAAGCATTACTGGATTTGATTGGTGCTTATTTATTCTTGTGATGGATCACTGTAAATTAGTTTGAAGTAATTTAATAGCATCTATCCACAGCTTAACGAAGTTTTTAAATAAATATTTATCATAAACCAACATCTTTGACTGTATGTCTCGTTTTGATAGTTCTGTATCCTGTAATACTTAGAGTCAATTTTAGTTCAAATTCAGACTAATTGAGCTTACACAGTTACAGTAGGTTACATGGGTCAAAATTAAATGTTAAAAATGGTTTGAAATCAAGTTAACTGAATCCTTCTTTCATTAATTATATAATCCTTGAGTATCTATGCTAAAGCTGCAACTCCTC
>NW_013665662.1:27396-46216 GCF_000517525.1 Limulus polyphemus | reverse complement strand
TGTGAGTCGAGTGCCTTATCCACCTGGCCATGCCGGGCCCTCCTCAAATGTTGTAGTGCGCCGATCCGAAGAAACTATTTTTTGCGTTATTTTGTTATATCCAGGACGAACTCCTGCGTATGATGTTACAAAGTTAACTGTTCTTTTAAACAAGTTACGTTCAGAGATCCAACTTAGATGTGTTTGAAACCTATTCTTAAGGGGTTTTTTCGCGTCAGAGATGTAGTTGTTAATTTGTTCTTTACAAGTTTGATTTGTCTCACTGCGCGAAATAATTTGTGGGATACACCGATATGTGGTTATAAATTAGGATAGAAACACGCAAAACAATAATGTTATGAAGAATATGAAATGTTAGTAGTATTCTCACAGTATATGGTGTGGAAGCAGCAGCTGACAAGTTTAATATTGTGAGCAGGGCTGAGGGGAGATGAATTTATATAGGAGTTGAGCACGTAAAAATAAAACGATTTTGAATATGAAAATCAGCAAGTCACATGACAACAACGACTGATTTAAAGTTGAGGTGGAACGACATTTATTTGAACTATATTTTGACATTGGTGTTTTTAAGGTATTGGGATGCCACCGAAAATTGATCGTTTTTGAGAAGTGTAAATAATAGCCATTTCCGACACAAAATACACATACACTAAGATCATAAAGATATGCTAAGATCAAAGACCTAAAAGTTCTAAGACAGAAATATTTCCTTTTTACTTAATGGTGTTAAAAAACTATAGAATGTGGATCAAGTTTGTTTCTCA
Organism: Limulus polyphemus; assembly: GCF_000517525.1. NCBI lineage: Eukaryota > Metazoa > Arthropoda > Merostomata > Xiphosura > Limulidae > Limulus > Limulus polyphemus. The sequence continues at coordinate 45,449 of NW_013665662.1, read as the reverse complement.
CGACCACCCAGAAATAGACCTACAACAAGTCGTATTTCAGTAATGGTAAGCAAAGTGTGACGTCTTGTAATGAATGAGAATCCATGAACTTCAAGGTCGTTGGCAAAAACATCCACGTGTCCCAGGCAAAAGTATGCAACATAATCAAGAAGGAGCTGTGTCTGGAAACAAGGCCAACAGCGTATGAATTTACCTAGATAAAGTTTTCAGTCATACCGTCCCTTAAACCGTTGCATATCTCAAGAAGCTGGAGAATGAAACGGGTATGGTATTCATAGCATATGAAGACATACTGGTTAAGTAAGGATTTCTGTGTGAATGAACTGGTGCCGGGAAACTGTCATTCTCATACACTAGATATATTATGGAAAGCTAACAGGGAAGTTTGGTGTGCTTTTGACGTGGAAGCTATGTTGCAGGGCTATTATCAAGATACACGGTCGTCAGATAGAGCATGACTAGGTGTGGTGGCAAGGGCTGTAATGATGTAGTGAGCCTCCAAGATCGTTTTAATATGACGTACTCAACCTCGGTAAATTCAAGAAAGTTTTTCAATTGATAGTCTAAAGTAGTCATGAATATTATAACTCTGCTTATCCTAATTCTCCTCAAATTAACATTTTAGTTTATGTAAAGTAAGTGTTCATACGATTCTACATAAAAATATCCGTGTAATTTTCGTATAGATTTGTAACGCTATTCATTACATATCTACGGATAACTAACTATGTTTCTGTCATCTATTTCTTTTTGAATAACCGGTAACGGTATGTATATTAAAATTATCAGAAAGGTAAACCGAAATAAAGCATAAAAATAACATCTATTTTTTTGTAAGTTTCATATTGTTGAATGAAAGTCATAAAACAAAACAAACGTGATCTTTCAGAATTAAAATTGATTATTTACTTTAAGCATAAACGTGATATGTGGCTTTTATAATCAAAACACATATATATTAAACGCCGAACATAAATTAACATCTAAGGGAAACTGAAACGCAATTTACCAACAGTGACGTAGACTTCTTTCGTCGGTCCACTAAATTTGGAATTAATTGTATCAGCGACTGATGAGTTGGTATTTCTTTTATAAGCTTGAAAAGCCAATTGTTGTTGAATGGGATTTCTCGACGTCAAGAGCTTCAGGAAGATGCTATTTTGCGCAACCCATGTAGAAGGCTCTGTCTGTGTTACAAGGAATTAAGAAGAAAAATAATTCAATCCTTTATAAAATACCAGATTGGTCCGAGGTTTAGATCAATAAATAACTGTCGTGTTTAACAGTGACAAAGCACACCGTATTTTAATTAATTAAGGCAGTTTGATTATGGACAACATATGCTATATATACCGGTTGGTTCAAATGTCAAATAATAAGCAAATAATTCAGGAAGTATAGTAAAAATGGCTATTAGTGGTACGCTTATCCTGTGACAGTATCGTTGAAGTAATTCAAATCTAACTTTCCTTTGAAACATTTATTCATATGCATTGTACATCAAAATTGTCAGTTGTGAAGACATAAGCAATAATTAATGAACAATTTTAAACCAAAAATTACCAAACTCGCTCTACATCAAATGTAGTTGAAGTAAACATCACCACACTATTACGAAATGGTAGCTGCCTACCTGTAACAAATACTCTAATGGTTTCTTTATTGTCAATATTGGTTGCTGTTCTTTTTCTTTCCGAATTGCGTATATGAGTCTGTAGTACGCAGCCGCAGATACACATTTTCTATCACCTGACGTGAAGGATGGCGTCCATCTAAGAACCGTTCAGCATACAATCTGACAACAGTATTGACATTCTGGTGACACGATAAGATATTCTTACACTGAATTTTGTGTCATTATTTAGATTATTTAGAAGTAGCTACAGCACAGTACTTGTAGGTCGCGTTAATTTTAACACCATTTAGGCTTAAGAATCTTTACACCTCAAACCTAGGTTTGTGTAACAGCCTTTGAAATGTTTGGATTTTAATCTTGTGGAAGTTGTGCCTTATGTCTATATCTGTTGTTCTAGAGGAGCAGTTTGATCATTTTTGGTATAAAATGTTTCATTTGGTATTTTCTACAACTTAATACAATTTCCAAAGGGCATGACATTAAAGAAGACCTTGACTTCTCTCAGAGGTACTGTCACGTGGTAGGCTCAAACAAACTCTATAATGTGTATCAAAGTTCTAACTGCATTTCAAGGTATACTTTCAATTTGAAGTAATCATGATATAAAAATTGGCTTATTTTATGCTTCTTCAGAAAACAATCTTGTACATTAACTAAATAATGAAAACCATTTTGGACAAATACACACATGTAAGAAATGAGTTTTATCATTTCATTGATGTCCATACATTTTTAGCTTAGCCAATGAATCGGAAACAAAACGGCGACATACAAGAAAATATATAAAATATTAACTTGTAGGAGGTAAGGAATACACGCTAAGATTAAATAGGTTTTTATACTAAATATTATATTGTAGGAGCTGGAGAATACGCTAAGAGTAAATAGGTGTTATATATTAAAATAGTAAGAGTTGAGGAGTACACGCCAAGATTATTAATCATCACTATTGTAGGACGTAAGGAATGCACATTTTAGGAGCTGAGGAATACGTGTAAAGGTTAAGTAGGTTTTCATAGTGAATGTTATATTGTAGGAGCTGAATAATAAATGATAAGGTTAAGTAGGTTTTAAAACCTATTTAATCTTAGCATGCATTCCTTCAGCAGTATTCAGTATGCATACTAAATATTGCAAGGTTAAAAAGGTGTTTCATTGAAGAAGCCGAGAAATACATATTTAGTATTAAGTAGGTGCTTTATACTAAATTATGTAATGCCTTGAGCCAATATTACTTTGAAACGGTTTCAATAATGTAATGAATTGTTTTCTTTCGAAATAATGTTTAAGGAAAATAACTTTCTGATACCAAAAATATATATATTGAAAAATTGAAATATTTGTTTAAATCATATAATTATAGTAATAAAGCTTTTTCTACCATTTCTTACAGGATCATTTTTTATCATTTGATGACATAAACAACAGGTAAGAAGCTAGTGACTTACCTTTGCTAAGTCTTGTGCATCATTTTCTGCCAGCTCTAAATCTGGATCAGTGTTAGGTTCCCTCCCATAGATTAATAAAGCTTTAATTAAAGGTCGTATTCCTTCATTCACTTTACTAAACAAGTAGTCATCTAAATCCTTGTTATATTCTGAAAATAACTTCATATGTTAGACAGAAAATAATCAATTAATTTACATTCGGCTAAAAAAAAACTAAAGTCAGAAAGAAAGAGATCTGCTCTGCAATTGTATTCTTGTACAATACCTAAGAGGTACATAAAAGATAATTAAATCAGTAAATACTAAAGTTTGAATCTTTTTTAAGGTGAAACTAGCCCAATCATAATAATGTTACAGAGGCTATTCTCATTTATTTTCAACGCTGAATAGACTATACCGTTTTGCACATGCGCGGTTACGTTCGTAAAACATGACGATTCCGCATTTATTTCACCAGTAATTTAAACCACATATAGGGTGGGTCTTAATCATTGTTTATTTTATGTTTCTAAGGGTATGCAGACTTTAAAACAGTGTCAATATGCTTACAAATCCAAAAATAACCAATAATCATCTCTATCTCTGTAGAATAACATTTAGCTCACACCAAATGTGGATGATGACAATATATGCCGATCTAAACTAATAATACTATCATGCACTACTTTCGTTTATCATTCATAATTAAGTTCCCAATAAAATCATCACGTGACTATCAAATAAAGTGCATTGAAGCTCGGGAGGTTTGAGAGATATTATAATTTAAACTTTCTTAATATTTCCTTTTGCGCGAATTTCACGTTTGAAGACGTATAAACCGCTTAGCGACTAAATAGTCAAAGGCCAAGTCATCTAATGACAAAACCATGTTTAAGAAAATTGATATTTTGAACTATACTTGATCCTTTCTCAATGGGGTGTCTCTCTTGATGAAGTAACTTCGTTAAATAATTAGCAAGCAAAAGAAGATCAATAGGAAGGTCGAAATATGATCTCGAATTTTCGACATTAAGATGGTTAACTATTTTCTGTTGTTAAGTGCCCTCTGACTATGACACGAGCTTTTAAGTTTGAAAGATTGGAGAGATTGTTTGGAATTAAGCACAAAGCTACACAAGTTTGAAAGAAAATTTATTTCATCGTTATTCAAGTCAAATGACAAGATAAATTACTATATTCCTGAGTATATGTAAATCTAAGGTAACGTAACAAGGGCCATGAATAAATACGGAACTGAAAAATAAGAAACGAGTTTATTTAAAATACACTTACTGGTTTTGAACAGCATGTGCAGCTCTTTCAGGTCCTGCAAAAAACATAAACAGTGAAAGTTAACATGAAAAAGTAATTTGAAATAATCTAAAACCTCACGATTTACGAGAGGCAAATGCAAAAATGTTTATACTATAACAATAATTTTGTAATCCATATGAGACGATGACACTTTGGTCCAGAATACTTCACATCTATTAGTTTCACTACTTAATGAGTGACCAATTCATCAAGGACTTGCAGAATGTAGCAACGACCGAGACTAACTTTGCCCTGAGTCAGAGATATCACGTCATGCATGTACGTTGTGTACGTGCTATGTCACAACTACTTCAGTTCAACAAACGTTCTTACATAAATATTTACAAGTTTTGCAGTTTCCACAGATGGTTAAATAGCAGTTTTAAACAACTATTTTTTTTATTCACAGATTTATTGAATAACTGTTGTTATTTTTCTTTTTCTAAAGTATCTTCCAAATTTAGTATAGTTAATGAGAATAAGATGGAAGTGTTTTTTTTTAGCTAGACCAAATAACACATTACGTTTAAAGCAAACCATGACGTAGCTATGATGAAAAAATAATTACATAAAAAGTTATACATTTAACAAATGCATTTTGCCAGGGGCAGCGCGTATAAGACGCTTGAGAAGGTTAAGCCTCTCCAAATAAACCGCCCATCACCGAGCATTATTTATTCTCACCAACTAAAAAATATTGTACAGAGAGATCGAAAGAGGGTGCACGTGAGTCGCTGAGGAGAGTTTATTCATTAAGGAACACGAAATGATTCTTTCCAACTGTGTAATTCCACACACATGAAGGAATATCCTACCAAAACCAAAGATTCACTCGCCGCCTGTGCATCTTGCATAATGGAATTAAAATTATTAAAACTTTATTATTTAGATTTACAAGTAATACAAGTTGACACAGTTCGTTAATATTACAGTTATCGATATTGTAAGTTAATTATGTTTATTTTGTTCGTTTTTATGTAACGTTTTTGTGTAGGAATATCATCACTAACGCCAACTTTGTTTCGAAGTTGTCATTTTAACCGTAAATTAATAAAGAGACGATTGTAACTTTAACCCCTGAAACACTCAGAGTTAAAGAACAATCTGAATCAGAAACACACCTATAGGTACGTACACACGTATATAAGCTTAGAATATTAAGTCAGGAGATTGATAAAAATAATCAATTCCTTGCAAATCAATAGAATGAAAGCTGAAAGTAAAAGCAGTTGGAAAGGGATAGAGTTGAGTCATTAGTTGTACTCCCTCCCTAGTTTGGATTCACGTCTTTACAAACCATGAAGTGACAACTGGAATTAACAGTTAATGAGAATAGCATAGATGAGATGAGATCTGTGTATACTCGGATTCATGTCCTTACAATTCGAAGGTGCGAGAACTGAAAGTAACAGCGGTTTAGGGATGGTAGAGCTGAGTTGCAAGTTGTGCCTCCCCCCTCTCATTTCTACTACTTCACATTAATTTCAAGGTATTGTTTTAAAAGCAGCACTATAAAGTAGGCATTCTATAATCATCAAAAAATTAGCAGAATTAAAACTGAAATTAAATTATATATAATCATATATTATTATAAAAGAAACAATGCCTAACTAAGAATTTCGTCTTGGTTTACTCTACTAGCCTAGTTGTATTTTGTAACTTCCCTCAATTGTAACTTTTTGTTAACTTTAAGCAAATAACGTCATCGAGTTTTATCTAAGGTATGAGGTTCAATTCGTTTTAGATCGGGTGAGGCCTAGAGGTTAACATACCGGAATATGGATCCGAGGGTCCTTGGTTCGCGTCTCATTTCTGCAAAATCGCGCTTTGTATTTTGGGCCATTAAGTGTGTTCTAAGAGTGTCGGTCAAGTCCCACGATCAGAGTAGTCCAAAAGATGGCGGTGGGTGCTGTTGACTATTTTTCTTCTCTCTATTCTATCAGTTCAAAATCAAGGATGGATATGTGTAGCTTTGCGTAAAATGTTTAAAACAAACTAGTAAAAAAATCTTTTGATCTATCTTAGAAATATATACTTAATTTTTGCTTTCATTGCATAAGTTACGTTTTCTTCAAAAGGTTTGGTTTGTTTGGATTTGAATTTCGCGCAAAGCTACACGACGGCTGTCCCTAAGTTAGCAGTGTAAGACTAGAGGTAAGGCAGCTAGTCCTCACCACCCACCGCCAACACTTGGGCTACTCTTTTACCAACGAATAGTGGGATTGATCGTCACATTATAACTCCCCCATGGCCGAAAGGGCGAGCACGTTTCGTGGGACGGGAATTCGAACCCGCGACCCGCAGATTGCGAGTTGAGCTCCCTAACCACTTGGCCATGCCTGGCCTTCCTCCATACATGGGCTAAAAACGAAGTTTTCTGCAATAAAATAAAAAATGATAAAATGAAAAAGCAAGTTAAATGTATCATTTGCCGATAATAAAACATTTCCTTGGTTATTTTATAAAAGTGTTTCTACTAAAAGATTTTTATGCATATACAAAAAATGCTGTAAAAAATAAAAATCTCAATTAAATTAAACTTTTAGAAATATTAAAAATACGTCCCTTATGAGTTCATTGCTATTAATTTCATGATATTTGTTTGAATATAACTAATCTATTTCATATTTTTAACCATTAAAAAACGTAGCAAAAAATGTAAATATTTTTGCTTTTCAACGTGAGATATTTACCATTTTTTCACACATTAAGATGTTGATTATCATTACATTGCGAATATTACAGGGATCATCGTATACCCGCCATCTTGAAATGCTTTTATAACGCGTTAGAGCCGTGTATATAGTAGAAGGTCAAGGTTTAAATCATCTAATTAAATATCCTACAACTACATTAGAAAAAGTACAGGCACGTTGCGCGAGACTTAACTTCAGCAGTTCTTGTAGGTCATGGACATTGGATTATACCGAAAGAAAAAGAGTGAACACGTAATAAGTATTTTTCATCATCTGTAACATAAGTCCAAAGATTCTCAGAAAGATTGCCACTACTTAATGTACCTTCAACCGATGTCTGTATTTCAATACGGAGATTCATCATGCAACGGTTTGTGTCTCAGATTATTCGTCGACTAAAAACGACAAGTCCAACTTTACCATTTTACCAAGCACATATCTTGAGTATCGGCGTCTCCAATAAAAATGTTAGGCCGAAATCAACTGGAGTTAAAATTACTGAAGTTTTGCATATCCATGACAGTCAGTTACGAGTGGTTTTTAACGACAACAGCTCTTGTGACTTTTCAAATATTTGGCTTCGTGATAGTTGCTTATGCTCTAAGTGTGTCCACCCAGAAACTCGTCAAAAACTCGTAGACGTCACTTCGTTGGACATTAATATCCAACCTTCGAAGTTTTACATCAAAGGAGCTGATAAATTAGAAATTGAATGGCCATCTTTTGGAAAAGAGAAAAAGCACACGAGTGTCTTCTCTGCTGATTGGTTGCGTGAATTTCTCCCAGTTACGACGAGTGATGGACATGTGCTGATTCAACCAAGAAATAATATGTACACAAGAAAAAGACCTCAACGAATTTTGTGGAATAAAAACCCAATAGAAGAAACAAAAGTGAGCGTAGAGTATTCCGACTTAATGGAGAGCAAGTCAGTTCTAAAACAAACCACTGAACTGCTACTTACTTATGGCATAGCACTGATTAGAGGTGTGCCTATAAAGGTAAGTCAAACGGTGGAAGTTGGCAAGAGATTTGCCTACATCCGTGAGTCAGGGCATGGGGTGACTTCTGACATAATACAGAACCCAGATCCTAATGCTCATCTAGAATCCACTGGAAGAAAACTTACACCACATACAGATCTAACTTACAGAGAACGATCCCCAGGAGCCCTTCTTCTCCACTGTTTGCATTCGGCTGACCCAAATATTGTAGGACACGATAAGGCAGGAGGAAAATCTTTATTCATTGATGGTTACGCGATAGCAGAGTGGTTAAGAGACAATCACCCTGATCACTTTAATATACTTTGTTCCACGCCTGTTCCTTTCTCTCTTTTCGATGCAGAACGGGATCGATGGTATAGAGCTGAGTGGCCCATTATCACAACTAACAAAGCAGGAGAAATCCAGGAGATCCATTACAGTAGTATTTCTTTTCGAGCGCCTTTACTACCTGTAGAGGAAACGAAACCATTCTATTTGGCCTACCAGACATTCTCAAGTAAAATTACAGACCCTTCGATGTCTTGGACCCTGTATCTTAACCCAGGAGACCTAGCAATATTCCATAATCGTAGGATTCTACACGGTAGAGAGAGCTTTGATCCCAATAAAGTTTTTAGGTTTCTGCAAGGATGTTACGTCGATTGGGACGAACTGGAAGCTCTGTATGAACATCTCCATGTCAACGTGTAATGCTTATTATTAAAAGCGGAGTTAATTAACTGTTTTTAGTTATATTGCTTTCTTTATTTTAGTAAATTAGTAAATTTCTGCTTACAACACGTGAGTAATATTTTTTAAGTATATGTTAGTCAAACGTGGAAGTTACTCTGAATAAAAATCACCTAGTATTTGACAAAATGGTATACGTATGTTGATTTGTAAACATGTTTCCTTTGGAGCCTTGAGCACTCCTATTTTGTAACAAAGTCTTAGTTTATAAAGCCAATGCCAATGTAAAATGTGGTAGAAGTGTCCATCATTATCATTGAAAACCTTCAAAAGTCCAAACACTGACTGCTGTCAGAAAAACTGACAACAATCTTTACATTATATATGCATTTATGCGTGTATAAATATACAAGAGCAAAGTTCGAAAACTTTAACGCCTAGTAATTTCAATTATCAACGAATTATCTATCAACCTAAGATGGTAGAATGTATCTATTAATCTTAAGAGACTAATTCTACACTGAACCGGAAATTTAATATATTCATCTACGTATGTTACAAGTGAATCACCTAGAGACTGGACCCTCTACAACTGAATGTGGGATCCATTATTACAGGTGGAGAAAGAGGTGCAATGGCTTCGTTACTAGCTGATCCAAGCACAAAAAAACCCTGCATCGGTAAATTTGCCAAACAAACGCTACAAGTAAAATGTCCAACACCACCTTAGTGTCTGTTGCAGGTTCGGGACAAAACTGGATAAGTTGCAGCTTAGGCTGCTTTTATTTTTACAATCTTTCCCTTTTATTATTATGTTTTGTTTTCATGATGGTAATAAATGACTTTGACATTTGTTTTGATAACCTAGGGGTTAAGATCTCCGACAATCAAGTGTTTCATGTGCGATCAACCAGCATATAACTTTACCATTCAATGTGATAACCTGACGACTATTGTCTTCGTCATAGAAATACTTCTGAACGATTAATTAACAACACATATTACCCTTATTGATACTTAACAGTATTTGAATGTTCCCTGTGATATTACCCTCGCATGAAAAACACAACACTTGTCATTAACAATGTTAAAATGTACTTTTACCTCAATCAGTATGTGACATTACCATTTCGTTTTCCCAATGACTTGACAGCTATTATTTCTAAGATTAAGTTATTTTGTGTGGTGAATCGTGATGTGACATTATCTTCCTTTTTTCTAATAAATTCCCTCGAGAATTCGAATGTTTGTGCACGAGTGTGTAATTATGACATTGGCCTTCTCCTTGAAGCGATGATGATGATCATCTTAGTATTCTAGAGCAAAAGTACTTAACAGCTTTTAGTCATATTGTTTATTTTTTAATATTAATAAATTACCGTATATGTTGTCGTTTATTAAAGACCTGATTTTCAGTCGCGGCATAACAGCTCATTGAATGGCTCTGCCTTTTTTTCAAATACAAACGTTTAGCTCATAGATCCGTCAGCTCTTGACTGATTTTAGATATAATTACAGTTTTGGACTCAGGAAGTCAAACCCTTTCGATTGATGTATACGACCAAGTCCAAGGTCTCATAGATTAATTTTCTCTAATCCTGCCTCAAAGAATTTCAATTTACGGGTATGCTGGTGAGGTTCTGATAAGTAATAAAATCGAATTGAGTATAAGTGCGCCCCCATGCTTTGTACTGCTGGCGCACAAAAATATAGCTAATAAAAGGGGGAAAAAAAGGTGTCATAGATTAAGTTACTCTTATCCTGCCCAAAAGAATTTCAAGTGTCGCGACTATTGAAGATTCATTCCTTCTTGTTATTTTTTATACAAATTAATTGAATAACATAATATTTTGTAACAGTCAATAATATTTGTGGTCTTTCCTTTATTTCCTAATGTGCATAACTTAAAAATTAAAATAATTCTCGATATCAATCTTACTTTGTTTGAAAATGTTGTAACTTATGATGGTTTTTAGGTAGTTGTTTTTTTAGAATTATGAAGATTCGTCTTTTTATATAGTCTTAGCTTACAATACTAATTTCTAATGTAACGTTGAGGTTGAAATTGTGAAAGTAGAATCTAAAATGTCATAAAGGTAATCTGCATAAAATGTCATAAAGGTAACCTGCAAGAATCCAAGCACTGACTGCTGGGCAGAATCGAAAGCAGAATTTTGGAAAATATATATAACTTTCATTCAGACTCTGAATGCATAATTGAAACGTACCGTGCCAGTTTGTAGGCAAAGAGTTTCGACGATACATTTTTCATCAACACCAGTGTCCTGCAAGAGGACAAAACATGTATTACACAAACACTCAAAAAGAAAAAAAAATCATACGTTTTCTATATTTAAACATCGTTGAAAAATGAGAAACATTCAATATCACGACCGCTTTAAATTATTTAGAATTATATGCAAGACTTTTTCTAGTTCTGATTGAAAATATAACACTTTAAAGTATAGTTAACCCAACTCATAACACAATAAAAGTATAGTTAACCCAAATCATAACACAATAAAAGTATAGTTAACCCAAATCATAACACAATAAAAGTATAGTTAACCCAAATCATAACACTATAAAAGTATAGTTAACCCAATTCATAACACTATGAAAGTATAGTTAACCCAAATCATAACACTATAAAAGTATAGTTAACCCAAATCATAACACTATGAAAGTATAGTTAACCTAAGCATGACCGAATTATTCCTTGACATTTTTTTTAATGCCGATAATTTTTAACAGCTATATGAATAATTAAATTCATTTTGTAATTATTTTATAAACCTCTATTTATAACGTTTTCCATTTCGTTAAAATGTTCATGATTACTATCTCTTCCATCATGCTGATTTATTTGAAACGCCATTCAGTTTACTAAAAATATTTGTTTAGAGTTTTTCATGAACATACTTATAAATGCATGACATGTTTTTTCGGTACAGACAAAAAAAAATAGATACCTTGACTGCGTTATATAAACAGTCAATTCGATGCTCTGCGTGTGACTTAAGCAAAGCTAGACAGGTGTCTTCAAACAAGCCTCCTAGTTCTTCTTTCAGTTCTTTCGCCAGTGACTTTCAAGGAAAAAAGAAAGTAAATATATATATATATATATATACATCTATTTAGAAAAATAAAATTATTATTTACAAAGTTTATTAATCGTTAAATTTATTTCCCCTTTTAAAGAGAGCGTATTTTTCTCAGTTTTAGAATGTCAAAGTTTTATTGGTGAGTACAGACTTTGTTTGGGGAATTTGATGACGTTATCAAATTCTAATCCAGAGTTACTTAAACACTGATTGTTGTGTCACCAAGCCAAGCCGATGGTGGTCTAACTCTTATGTCAAGAATCTGGTTGAAGTAATGAGATGAATTCACAGCAGTAATTAAAGTCTGTACAACTATTTGGTCTGTATAAGCAGAATCTACAAACAGGAGTTAAGCATTTTGTTTCCAAGCGCTGGATACTTTTGAAACTCGTGTAGGCCCGACAGCTCATTGAATATTGAAAAAAGGTGTGAAATTATATGGATTACATTAACAATTCATTTAGCGTTCTTGTATTCGAAAATCCCTATCTCTGTGCGCACATAATTGTTCTTTTAATTTTATTTATTTGCAGAGAAACCTTAGTCTTAGTTACGTCAGTAACCATCCCGTTCTGAAACAAAAACGATACTATTATATGATATAATTCGGTAGGCATTGCTAAACAAAAACATTAATAAAACAAGCTACTATTCGGGGCATTAAAACATTTATGCTCTATAAAAATCGACTTTGTAGAAGAAAAAAAAAGGGGGGGGGATTTTTTCAATTTTTATAACTCTATAAATCTCTTATTATGTTCATTAACTTATTTACAATAAAAAGGAACTGAGCGAAATTCCAGGTTCTACGTGCATTGCTTTTTCGAAATAATCAACCATTAAAAAAAAGCTATGAACATCAAAGCTATCACTAACACATAATCTATAGGGACACACACTTGCCCGACATACGATCATTTAATTCTAATCATTAATTAGTTGATTTTTTTTATTGCTAGATACTAATTACAACATATCCAAAGTTCCGGCTGCTTATCTAACGCCATACTGAAGGAAGGCCTGAAAAGGACTATACTTTCTGTGGTAGGAGGAGCCAGGATTCCGTTCTGTTAGAAAGGCTGGTGTGATATCCATTTCTACGGAGGTTCCCGATGAGGACTCGAATCAACTAGTTATTTGAATGATTTCAAGGGTAGTATCCAGGTTTTTATTACTTCTATGCTAGGCTGACTTAGTGTGTTAGCATTTACAGGTGCAAATAGGAAGCTCCTTTTATATTTATTTTTATCGTATGTGGTTCCTATGTCATTATTTTAGTATAATTCCGTTTTATTATAGGTCTTCTTCTCTGAGATGATGTATTATTATAGATATATCTGTTATGCTACCAAATTCTGACTTTTGTTAGTGTCTTTGTTTCCCTAATGTATTGGGTCCGGCATGGCCAGGTGGTTAGGGTGCTCGACTCGCAATCTATGGGTCGCGGGTTCGAACCCCCCATCACACCAAACATGCTCACCCTTTCAGCCGTGGGGACGTTATAATGTGACGGCCAATCCCATTATTCGTTGGTAAAAGACTAGGCCAAGAGTTGGCGGTGGGTGGTGATGACTAGCTGCCTTACCTCTAGTCTTACACTGCTAAATTAGGGACGGCTAGCGCAGACAGCCCTCGTGTAGATTTGCGCGAAATCCGTAACGAACAACCAACCCCTAAAGTATTAGAGTCCACATTCACAAGAGACATAGTAAATGGTTTATACAGAGACCTGTGATACAGGAGAATATGGCTAGGTGTCTGCAACTTTCTTCCTTCCCCCTTCTTTCCTTGGTGTTTATGTTCTTTATTTTCTTCTTCATCAATTATTAAGGGTATCTATTGTCATGGACGACTGTAGTGATGTATTTTTTTAATCCTCATCTCAGCAGTTTTTATGTTACAAATATTGCTCGTTCTGAAGACTAGGTAGTCTATTATGTCCATCTTTACACTGTTGGGTAAGGTTGATTTATAGTATTATAACGTTGTTTGTTCTGAAGATTAGGTAGACTATGATGTCCATCTTTACACTGTTGGGTTAGGTTGATTTATAGTATTATAACGTTGTTTGTTCTGAAGATTAGGTAGTCTATGATGTCCACCTTTACACTGTTGGGTTAGGCTGATTTATAGTATTATAATGTTGTTCGTTCTGAAGACTAGGTAGGCTATGATGTCCATTTTTACACTGTTGAGTTAGGCTGATTTATAGTATTATGTTGTTCGTTCTGAAGACTAGGTAGTCTATGATGTCCACCTTTACACTGTTGGGTTAGGTTGATTTATAGTATTATAATGTTGTTTGCTCTGCAGACTAGGTAATCTATTATGTCCATCTTTACACTGTTGGGTTAGGTTGATTTATAGTATTATAACGTTGTTTGTTCTGAAGATTAGGTAGTCTATGATGTCCACCTTTACACTGTTGGGTTAGGTTGATTTATAGTATTATAATGTTGTTTGTTCTGAAGATTAGGTAGGCTATGATGTCCATTTTTACACTGTTGAGTTAGGTTGATTTATAGTATTATAATGTTGTTCGTTCTGAAGACTAGGCAGTCTATAATGTCCGTCTTTACACTGTTGGGTTAGGTTGATTTATAGTATTATAATGTTTTTCGTTCTGAAGACTAGGTAGTCTATGATGTCCGTCTTTACACTGTTGGGTTAGGTTGATTTATCCATATCTGCGGGTTTCTTGTAAACTCCTGTGGTATGTGAGTAACAATTATGACTAAGAATGAGAGTTTCTTATCTTCCCATACTTCCGTTGTGACTTGTATTACTGGGTATTGTTTCTTTAGATAATTCATTAATTATGGAATCTTGTCCATATGTTGATAGTATTTATCATCAAGTTGGAAACAAGATGCGTTGAAACAGAAAGTTGTGAGTTCTATTGTCGTGTAGATTGTTAACTTGATGAGTTACTTGTGATTTTTATCATTTTCAAGCTGTTGACAGTGTATCTACAAGAGTAGGTAAGTTAGGTTGGATACCCTGTGAAGTTATAGTAGTTGTATAGTAGTTTATAATCTGAACTGAGTTTTTAACATCAAAGATTGTTTTACTGATTAATGGTCATATTATATCTACGAGATATCTAGCTAAGGAGTGAATCTCTGCAGTTAACTATGGGACGAAGACGGTAGGCTTGTATATGAATTTTAGGTATCTATAGATGTGTGGGGTGCTGCTGTGGGGTACTGTTAATTATTGGACTGTTTCTATTCCAAGTTCTTTTTGTTTTCACTTGAGGATTTGGTTTATCCTTTTTTCTGTATTAACGAGTTGGTTAGACTTAATCTTCTTCTCTAGAGTTTAACTGTATATTCCTCATGATTAAAAAGTCATTATCTTTGTTTGGAAAGAACTTCAAATTTTCGAGGGAATTTTTTATGTTGTTAGGACGGAATTGTAGTGCGGTTTACATTTTAATGATTTATGGACTGCAGTCTTTATTTTGATTCTGAATTCTTCTTTCTTCTAGTTATAGTTGTATCTATAATTTGTTGTGTGTTAGGACGAAGTTTGATCCGTTACTTAACTCGTTCTTCGGGCGCTATTACTGGTGCCCTCCAGTAGCTCAGCGGTAAGTCTATAGGCTTACAACGCTAAAAACTACAATCAAAAGTGACGGTCAATCCCATTATTCGTTGGTAAAAGAGTAGCCTATGAGCTGGTGGTGTGTGATGTCAACTAGCTGCCTTCCCTCTAGTCTTTCACTGCTAAAGCAGTTAGCCCTCGTGTAGCTTTCAAACCAAATCAAACGAAACCAAGCTTCTGAGTTTTGGGGCCCTTGAGATGTTGACTTTAAGTTCTTTATGAATTACGTTATGTTTACATTTATAGAGGAAGGCGAGAGACTATTTTATCTACTTTATAGAGGAGTCTTAAATCTCTATGTTTCTTACCAAGTCCTGTAAGATATAGGCTACTGACCATGATAGAGACAGATATCCAATCGCCAGAACCTTAACATACGTACTTAATTTTAAAACAGTGTTATCTCTTCGTTTGACTACAAATTATTTTAATTCTTTCTGTCAGTTACTTACGTAACTTGTGTTCATATATGGTTTTTGGGTAACTGAAATAATCAAAAAACACTTTTGCCAGAATAAAAATACAAAAGAAAACATATGTTCCTTCTTTATAAAGAAGAAATAAACAAACGACAAGGCAAAATTTCAATTTTGTTACCCTTTTATACATAGACTTGTACTGTTGTTTCACCTCTTGACGTTGATAGTTGGAATGATTCGTCAGTACTTCGATAATCACTCGTTCGTCACTTCCTGTAAACACACATACAAATACAATTATTTTTGAGCTAATATTCCTATTTTCTTACAGGATATGAAATGCCATGATACAACCTGTTGCCATCACGTACATGATGTAACATGTAGCAAGGGCCAGGATTTTGCTACTCACGTTGCAATAATATTCTGCAAAAAATACATTGACATGAAGCAATATTTATCTAAAGTTGAAACTATTATGAATAATGCTGATAATGTACGTGATACGGAGACTAATGAAAATAATAGTATTCAATCCTCTGTCTGGGAATAATATATTGCGAATGAGTGAAGTAAACTTACGAATGTAAAAACGAGAGTTTCATTTTGCTGCTTGAGTAGACTTGATGCTTAACAATAAATAAAGGTACGATTATCAAGCAGGACAAATGGAGACTAATCCAGTAAAATAAAGCTTATAAACCAGTATTTTGAAGTGGATTTTTTTCTCCGAAACTAAAGAATTAAACTATACTGTAATTCGTCAGATATTTGTTAAACACTCCAGCATGCAGTTATTAACTCAGATTTTAACGTAAAAACCTACAGAAAAGCCACAAAAAAAACATAAAATGCTTTGATCTGTAATACTTCACATTGTAAATCCTTTCATTATTTAGATTGCATAGTAAAGAAAATAACATAATGCTTTTCGGTTTTTATGAGTATAGCAATATTATTAACTTTTCTCAGCTTTACAGGTTTTTTTTTTCTGGCATGATAACTTATAAGGCACAAATTCGAATAATTTTTTCGGATAAGTGGGGTTTTCTTGCCCTAAGATTATTTTTATCAGAGAAAAATTAAAACTTAAACTGGGTGAGATTCTAGTTCACATCACTGTTTGTTAAGCAGAGATCTAACCAGCTAAAATCTGGGGTTCGATTTCTCGCGGTGGACACAGCAGATAACTCAATGTGGCTTTGCTCTAAAACAAACAAGCTGAGTTATACTAGTCGTCTTACAAGTTTCAGTTTCTTTTTCATTATCATTTTATTGTCTTTGTATTTAAAAATTACTTAATGATACTTACCTATCCCTCTCATAGCTCTATGTAGTTTAGTCGCTGCCCTTTCGGCGTTGAAGTTTGACACTCCATTGATCGTCCCCTAGAAATAATGTAAAAAAAAAAAATACAACGCTTATATATTCCGAAAGCATCTAAACAAAAAGTTATATTATAAAGTAAGAAATATATCATGTTTCTACTCTTGAGTAGAAACATGATATAGTAATCCAAGCAACGGCAAGAATAACCAATTTTCATGTTGAATTAAAGGGCATCAGGTGTTGTAAAATTCTCATACACTTCCTAATCTATATCTTTTATATAAATATATCTAAAAAAGTCCTGAATGTTAAGTTAACTGCCTATCCATCCTACACGTTTCAAACATTAGTCTGAGATAAAACGCAGGATAATGTGTCATATTGTTAAAGATTTTTATGTCTAAGAGATATTATGATTGTTTTATTAACACAGGAATTGACCTCAAATACAGCTGTTATATATTATTATAACATTTATTGTAGTTGTGCGGATTCTTTTTTTTTTCCAATCCACTTAACGGAAAAGAAATAGTTTTATTTCTTCTACGGCAACTTTTACAAGTTCACAAAGCGGTAGTCCTAACCCACAAATAAAACTAAGCAGCTACTTACTTGTTACATTTCTTCTAGTATATAAGGCACAAATTCAAAACTGACTGACTAACACAATTTGTAACTGAAGATACTCTGGAACTGATCTCGAAAGGAATCGCTGGTTCTCCAACATGTCGACTTACTTAAGATCAATACTTCACCAAAATTAAACAACTGACTGTTCTTTTGTCGACATCTTCCCAAAGAGCCCGGCATGGCCAGGTAGTTAAGGCACTCGACTCGCAATCTGAG
>NW_013665662.1:21177-26449 GCF_000517525.1 Limulus polyphemus | reverse complement strand
CAAACAAACAAACAAACAAACAATCTTCCCAAAGAAGATTACGAAGGATGAACCTTGGTTTAGACCACATATTTTTGTGGATTCTGTTCTGTTGCAATCTAGGTCAGCTTTCTTCATCACCCTATTTACCCTTCTTTGTTGTTATTTGAAGTCCAACTTCTAGTTGTAATTGTCGCAAAGCGCGCAGGGATTTATTTTCATTGACCATGAAGCTTTCTAAGCTAGTTTAATCTCCTATCCATGTTTCTGTATGAAGCCAATTCTCAATATGCATTGTTTCTTCTTGTCAATTATCCGTGCATCATATTGTGTAGAGAAGTAAGAGTGACTTCCAGTTTTCATGCTGGAATTTTTTAACACTCACTGTGCCTATAAATCCGTTTTTAGTTCATCTCTAGAGGCAGTTTCCCACATTTCATAAGTAAATCAGATCGAATAATGATAGCTGTAGAACTAGTGTCGGTCAACATAAACCCATTGACTCGTAGACTAGCTCGTTTTAATAATACACTTCTTATTTCTATTGAGTATTCTAATCATCAAAATATTGTTTCCTTGGTTCAAAAATTCATTCACCATAGTCTGGGATGAAACGTCTCTGTTTTTCCACACTTATTGCACTTTCCCTTTCCTGTCACCTGCCGGGAGCAGTTTCTATCATTATGTCATTTTACGTTACAGTTGAAACTCTGTTATGTTGTGGCTTACTTGCTCCATTTTCAGTATAAAGTTGTCTAATTAAACCTTTGATTTCTTCTAGACTTCCATCAGAGGGAGTGTTTATTTCCACACTACTTTATTTGATGATCTCTAGCCTTTGGATGTTGCTTTTAGCTTTAATTATTTCAAGTTATACTACCACTGGAAAGCCTCCTTTAAAGATGTACATTTACCTTCCTTTAGCCTAATTTGCATGTCCTTGTCCAGATGAGATAATTGGGCAAGCATATCCACATCTATTGTAAGTTCAGCTAAGACCTCGTCCTTCCTCCTTCTTTTACATTTAAAGCTTCCTTCTAATGTAACACTCCAAATTTGTTTGAAAAGGCAGCCACCAATACTTTATAGTTATTATGGCTCTAAACTGGAAGACCTCTAAATATTCTTAACAGTGGTTCTTTCAAATGGGTAATAAGATGAAAGGCTTGTGGTTCACTACTTTGTCCATTCATTTTAGGACTTGTTTCAAAAGAAGCATGACATGCCTATGAAAGTATATTTCTTTTAACTTTATGTATCTTTCTTCCATTTTTTTTGTCTTTCTTCTAGATATCCCTTTAATATCTTGTCTTTTTCTTCTTAGTCAACTATCCATTGTTTCATCATTTCCAGCAAATTATCAATCTCGCTTCTAGCATGTGTCATCATCTTGAAGCTGTCCTTGATTATATTTTATTTTCAGCAGAATTATCACACTCCTGACTCAAATATTGTAACGGTTCTTATCGTTAGGAGGGTTCATTTTTTATTATTCGGTAAAAGCAATGCAAATTCTTGTCCATTTAACAAAAGGAAAAGTGTTTATTGCTTCTACGGTAATTTCTAGAAGCTCACTGTGTAATAGGCCTAACTCACAAGTACGACTAAGCATATATCTCAAATCTGACTGACTAACACCCCTTCTAACTCAGTAATCAATCGACAACACTGAACATACTCACTAACTAACTCACAGCTCTTTGGTGTTTTATATTATTACAATATTTTCCACAAGTCTCAAGACAACTCAATACGTATTGTGCACGTCTCCTCAAATTTAGACACTCAGGGTCTCTGTGTGTGTTTCTTATAGCAAAGCCACATCGGGCTATCTGCTGTGTCCACCGAGAGGAATCCAACCCCTGATTTTAGTGTTCTAAATCCGTAGACTTACTGCTGTACCACCGGGGGACCTTAGACACTCAGAGAACTTATAGGTGTCACACATAAGCACTACTTTATGCCAAAACTATCTTTGGCTCACAACACAAATATCTAAATTAAGATATTAAAACATAGTTCACAATAATACAATGCATGTAGATTTTGAAAAATTAAAATTGAGCTTAGGAGATATTTTTGTTACACAATGATGATTACAAGACTATTATGAATTATGTACAATCCTTTTCGTCTTCAATTGTGCTATGAAAATGTTAATTAATTTATTCTTTATTTTCATTATTGCTTGCCGCGCATTGAGGATATTCATATAGCGAGAAAATATTTTACTACATTACTACATTACTTAAAAACGAAATGAATTTTGTTTTTCCTTTTGACGTAAAAGAAAAAAGCTAAATATTTATTATTCGGTTTGCATTTATTAATTTCACTTTACTTGTATAATAGGGTTGTTTAATAAATAATACATATATTTAAAGATAAACACCAACGTTTAATTATAAGCAATAGATATTTAAAAATGAGACTGTCCCCTGTTTCAAAACACACACAAAAAAAACGTTTCTTAATAATATATATATATATAAGCGCGAATGTATTTCTCTTTCTCTCTGTGGGTATACCCGGCCACATCTTTAAAGCTACAAATTCCCAATTCGGGGTACAGATACAACTTTGTGCGGGAAGTAACATGGGCTAGTGATCACAACCTCAGAGGCCGTTTTGAGGCCACAAATTGAAGCCAAAGTGTCAATTGAAAAGGCCGGATTTTTTAGGTAGTGTGTTATCAAGAATGCTTTTAATTACGTTTCTTCTCTGTGTGAGGACTTCTCCTAATCATTCTATCCATGATCAATTATGTGTTAAAACGATTTAAAAATTTTGTGGAGCCTTCATTTGCGCTATTTCCTTCCTTCTCTCTTTCTTCAACACTTACATGACTACTCTCTAACTCCTCTTAACTGAGAAAGGCTGGTGACTTCTCTCGAACATGCGCACACACACCCTCAATTAAATAGGCTTGCTTCAGCCACATCTTTAGCTTTGCTTGGGTGTACTCGCAAGAATCAGCTATACGATGACTTTACAAAAACGTTTGGTATCGGCAAATTTTTATTTACGTTATGTTGCAACGAGAAGAGAATAAATCAATTCATCATTAAGGGGGAAAATAACAAAGCCAGAATACACTTCAAACGACACTTGACCACACAGCAGAAATCAGGACAAAACACGTGCAAGAAGCAGAAGCAATACGTCCAGTTTTGTTTTGATTAAAATATCTTTAGCAAATATTTATCTTTTTCGCACATTGTTATTTTTATTGATTTTAATCAAAATATTTAGTTAGGTAAAGAAATCATTCTGATTTATTTTGCAAAAAAATCACAATCAATATGGTTGATTTAATCAAACAAAGCCATTATTATCCAAGAACGCCGGGCACTCTGCTAGTTTATTACATAAACATAAAAGTCCACAATGGAGCAGTAATAAGTTTACAGACTTACAACGCTACAATTTGGAGTTCGATTTCCCGCGGTGAACACGGCAGATAGCCCAATGTGGCTTTGGTCTAAAACAAACAAACAATAAGCATAAAATACCGTGAGACTGCGAACAGTCCCATACACTCAAATACCGTGAGACTGCGAACGGTCTCATACATTCAATATATTTCGACGTTTTACTGCACCATCATCACGAGTGCAATATTTTGCAAAAGTTTTTTTTCTCAAAAACCACATGTGGTCACAACACTGATATGGTTTTCTAAGTTACGCAAATATATTTTATTTTGTAGAAATATTCAATCAAATAGTACATCATTGTAATACTTTACAATATTTCTTCGAAACGGTTTACGTAGAACAAATGAATTGATTATGTTAGCACCTGACGGAACATTTTTATCTCTCATATAATATTTCTGTGAAATCATTTTAACACATAGAAAGTGATTATGTCACGTGATACTAATTATGTACACGTCACAAAATCAAAATAACAAAATGATAATGAATAAAAGTATATCGTGACATTTCATTTTTAAAATAATGCTTGAATATTCTACAACTCATAATAAATTATATATATATATTATCTCAAGCCAATCTAATCTGTATAAAATATAACATCAATTTACCGAAAAAAATAATTTTTGATTCATGTATATACATATATATATAATGTTTCATAAATATCGATTTTTTTTATTTTATTTTTACCAAAGATGTCAGGATGCTCGAACATATCATCCAGCATATGATTAGTTCAGGTTGCCCAGTAGGGGGAGTGGAGCACATTCTGTTTCCTTATACTATTACAGTGTTCTTTTTTATTTCTTTAACCTTCTCAAGCTATAATTTCGCTCGTTTCGACTGCACGTCTTAAGCACACACATACAAGAGTCGTTAAATTGTACTTTGGTCTCTACAGAGGAGTGCGATTTTAGCTTCGAAGTGAAACCTGAATGAAACAAAATAATAGTTATTCACTTTTACATGTACTCAAATATATTGATTGCTTTTAAACAACGAGATAAAAAACTGCATTAGTAAAAATAGACTTCAATATTTCTAATAATATCCTTCAGTGTAAGAAAAAGGAACGAATGAACCAGAACCAGGATAATCCTGCTTCCTATATCTAACCAAAACCAAGACAATCCTGCTTCCCATATCTAACCAAAACCAAGATAATCCTGCTTCCCATATCCAACCAGAACCAGGATAAACCTGCTTCCTATATCTAACCAGAACCAGGATAAACCTGATTCCTATATCTAACCAGAACCAGGATAATCCTGCTCTATATATCTATATCTATTACAAAATTGAAAAAGGAATAACAATAATAATGGCAACTTCCTCTTATCTTTATAGTGCTTTATTTTGAGCAACCGATCTATGTGAGTATATGCCATTTAGTGTTATATATGAATAATACAAACCCTTTCAAGTATTGTAAGAACTTTAATGTTAGTACAAAGTAAGCATAGGAAAGAATCAGCATTCAGATTTCCATATATACGGCCTATCAACAAGTAACTAGACTAATAATGCTTGGAGACGACTTGAATGGGTAATGAAGAAAAACTTTAATTCAGGTTTAACATAACAGCAAATGTACAACGTTTTGACAACGATGATGACAAAACCTTGTCGAAACGTTGTATATTTGCTGTTATGTTAAACTGATATTAAAGTTTTCTTACCACTACCATTCAAGCCGTCTCCAAGCATTATTCGCCTCGACGTGGATTCCTGTACGTGGTGAGGGGACCTCTCAGGGAAGGTTCTGTATTTTCAGTTACCTCCTCTGGGATATAAACATTCACCCACGTGTTTGCTATGTGTGGCGACCCGTGAAGGGGAGGAGAGGATCC
>NW_013665662.1:14321-20177 GCF_000517525.1 Limulus polyphemus | reverse complement strand
GCCACGTCGGTATTCACGGGAACGAGCTCGCTGACACTGCAGCTAAGTCTGTCTGCTCTGGTGCTATCACGGCCATGCCTGTCCCGTACATGGACTATGGTCCTATCTTCAAGGTGCGGATTCGTGCCAGTTGGCAGTCGACTTGGGGTGAGCAACGTCTCAAAAAGCTTTTCCAGATCAAACCTTCTGTTTGTCTTCGGCCGTCTTGCTTCCGTAAGGATCGGAAAGAGGAAGGAGTCCTGGCAAGGCTACACATTGGTCACAGTTTTTTAATCCATCGTTTTCTTTTATCTGGTATTGACCCACCAATGTGTAACCATTGTGACACTTAATTCACATTAGCCCACATTTTACTGTCGTGCCGTCTTTACGACCGTGAGCGGCGGCACCATTTTAGACACGTCATTTGTAAGAGTTTACCCCTGACGTTGGACAGTGTCATTGGTGATGGTGACACTGTCCGATTAGATTGTATTTTTAATTTTTTACGCACTATACGTCTTTTTAATTTATATAAATCTTTTATCGACATATTTTGGTTTTAACTCGCTGTATTTTTACATTTTATTCTAATTTACTTTCACTGTTTTTTCTGGTTTGTTTGGCGCAGATAGACTCGTTGCTTTGCGCCATAAAGCACCAAACAATTAAGTAACTAGTCACCCTTTCCACAAAAAAATGTCGTTTTATTAAATAAACTAAGATGAAACAAAGGTACAAGATTGTCATTGGTATTTAGTGGACTTGCCTTTAGCAATATTAAAGACATAATTATGGTTACGTATTCACAAAACGTGAAATCTGGGCCTGTGGGATTGAACCCTACGGCTAGCGAAAAACTTGAATGAAGGAGAACCTAGCAACCACCACAATATATTGCAGCACCCGGGGCAAACCAGTGATATGGGTCTTCTCCAATTACATAGGCCCCAGAATGAACAACCTGTTTGCTCTTCTTACTATAATGAATGTAGCATGTATGTCAGAATCTATTTATGTAACCAAACCTCTTTCCCCTTCTACTGAATGGCACCACAAACAAAAATCCATAAAAAAATTGCGTATTAAAGATTCAAACAATTATAAAACAAATGTGGTATGTGCAACAAACATTTATTTATAATAGAACACAATTTTAAATAAAAGTATTCTCCTCACAACAAGAACATGACTCTCACTAGGACTTTACGTGAGGGTTTGATTATATCTTTATTGATGTAATTTGTAAATATAGTACTGAGAAACTGGCGTTCTTAAAAAACTATTATTTTTTCAATAAACGGTACCACTTTTCATACATAAAAATATTACAGTTTATATCAGTAACATTTATGAAAAGTTTGGGCTCTGTACATTAAATCATGTACACTCCGAACACTCTTCCCGTGCAGTTACTTCCCAGAAAAAAAATATCTTTTTAGAAAATGTTCACTTTTTCTAATTTATTTTACAATAAGGTATGAATACTACGACTAGTAATTATTAGCACAAACAAACAATGCTGAAAGAATATATATATATTCCTTGAGTAAAACAAATGAGCTATAATGTAACTCATTTCTTTATAATTTACAGTGTTTAAAAGAGTTTCCATAAATCTGATTTAAAATAAATAAAGTATTATGTATACGATTTATACCACATTTTGGTATACACGATTCAGTCTTTTTTACTGACTTGATTATGAATGAAAATATACATTTTTTATGTTCGTTACTTCATATTCCATTTCTACTAGTTCTCCCAATTCTCGTTTGATGATTTCTTTATCTAATGAGGAGCTAAAACGTTTTGTAAGCTTTTGTCCCCGTGAGAGAGGGACACCACTTATACTTTTATATTTTTACCTGTGTTGGATGTTTTCGCCACTGTAACAAAGGACAAATAATGGAGCCTGCCTCTCGTGGAGACCGGGTCAACGTATCGCCCTCCCCCCCCCTTTATGACTAACCTTATCCCTAAAAGCTGTTTATTTGGTAAGAACGATCAAGGATGATCCACTCCACTCATGATCGATAGAACTGATTCGGAGTGTGAGTGCAGGGCAGTAACATATTCGTGGATAAATGATAGCTCATTTGTTTTACTTAAGGAATATATAGTCTTTCAGTATTGTTTGTTTGTTTGTAGTTAAGCACAAAGCTACACTTATCTATGCTGTGCACATCGCGAATATTGAAACCCGGTTTTTAACATTACAAGTCTTAAGACTTACCACTGTGCCACTGGGGGGCTCTTTCATTATTAAAAACATCGGTTTTCGAAAACGACGAGATAATTTTTCTTATTATTAAAATATCAAAATTACACATGTTTATTTTTTGAAACTAAGATACTTTACTCTTTACAAAGTTTGAAAAACTCGAGTTTTAAAAGTGCCATGTAACTTAAGATAATCACTATTCGTTATTTGTGTTAAATTGCTGTGCACCATTATAGATGAAAACAATATTTCATTATAGTTTACGGGACTAAAAAACTAACCCTTCGAATGAAGATTTGATAACTTGGAAAATACTAAACTTGAACACTAATAAAGGGAAACTACTGTGGTATTTTCAGGTGCTCTGATTTCCCTCACGAGTAATCCATAGAATAATTCAAAATTCGACAGAAAATGTTATGCAGACTTAAACTGTATTTTGTGACTTTGGCCGAGTTCTGAAAATGAAACTGATTGGATAACCTGAAAAATTCTCTATTTAATACACAAAACAATCTAAATGAATGTTTACTAAGAATGGTACCTTTACTGGGAACTCCAGAAATCTCTGTTAGAAAGAAGAAAGGTTTTTTAGACATAACTGAGAAAACATAGCATTATATACACAAAGCAATAATGTTATTCTTCTCAGGCTGCGTGTTCTACTTATATCACTGTAGGTCATTCCTATTGACAAATTAAGGTGATTGTAATCTGAAGGCATCGCCTTGTAACGGACTAAAATAAAACGCCTTTACAACCAAGGTAGAACAAAAAACAAATTATTAAAATATAATAGAAATCAAAAATAAAACTTTCACAGATTTTATCTCTTACGAAAAACAAACAGTCAGTAAGTCCGTGCCTGGCCAGGACTTGATATAAACGTTAATAAATAATACAACGTAAATATTGATGTTATTAATTTCAAAAAATAAAGGAATTAGGGAAAAAAACTAATTCCAAAAAACACAATATTCCAGAATTAAACCACTTCTCATATCAATAACATAATCGAGCAACAATAATCGATTATAACTATATCTCGTGAACTAACACGTTTAAGATCAAGGAAGGGTTTTTATTAATGGTTATATCACGAGGTTGCATCTTATGTGACTGGCAAATTTTCATAATCTTTCACGACATTAATATCTATATGTCATCGCTAGAGGAAGCTTGTGTCACTTTCATATTACAAACACTCGAATTCAACGTGCGCTATCCAGAAGGTGAGTTAGTGCTTTAACATAACAGCAAGTTCATAGTTGAATTAAACGATAGAAGGAATATTAAATGGATGGTAAACAAAATCATAACCTATCTCACAACCTTACCCGCCAGCAGAAAACGTTATTGTCTATTTTCGTACTATGTTTAACCATACAGAAATCTTTTCTACAAGTGCATGTGATACCATAAGTGAATGGACCAGAACATGAGGTTAGTGGGGCGAAAGAAACATCTATTTGTTTGCTTGTAGTTAAGCAAAAAGCTGCACGGTGGGCTATCTGTGCTGTGCCCACCACGGTATCGAAATCGGTTTCTGACTTCTAAGTAAGCAAAGTTAGCGCTGTACCACTGCGGGGCCCTATTTCTTTGATCAACGTTCTATATATGTACGAAAGTTTATAATATGTATAATTATGTACACATATATATATATTAAATAAAGAGGTAGAAACCACGCAGCATTCCGATGTAACGTAAAACCGAGTTAACTTTCAGATTAAATGCAATAGATATTTCCTTATGGTAGTAAAATCCTGTTCCCCAACTTCTATTGAAAGCAAAAAAATGTTCAAACCGTTTTCTCATGTTTATAGATGGGCGTAAAAAAATCGTTATTTCAAACTCTGGCATCGCTTTGTATGTA
Organism: Limulus polyphemus; assembly: GCF_000517525.1. Lineage (NCBI taxonomy): Eukaryota > Metazoa > Arthropoda > Merostomata > Xiphosura > Limulidae > Limulus > Limulus polyphemus. The sequence continues at coordinate 16,098 of NW_013665662.1, read as the reverse complement.
ACAAAGAGTGTTATTTGTATTATACACGTATTTTAAGCGTGTCTTTTGAATGGAAATCATAATATGGATAGGATGCTCTTATGTCGTGCCCTCTTGCGCTTGACGTGACTACTATTATTCTATAGGGACTGTGGGGAAAAAAATATAGAATACTTAATGAATTCCTCCTGCGTAATATCAGAATTAGTGAACAGTTTGATATATCGCGCTAGGGCATTTACGCCACCGAAAATAGTATGTCATTAATAAGCAGTGTCAACTATATGTTTTAATTATATATAGAGTGTAACTATTTTCAGAAAACATTTGCTTCGTAGCTTCTCTGTTCTCTGATATTTCAATATGATGCTGGTGCACGGCTTACTTAAGCTAAGATATTGGATCGGAAGTAAGTTTACCGACTATAATCTGGGGGTTAAAAACCCCGTGGTGGACAGTTTGTTTGTTTGAATTTCGCGCAAAGCTACACGAGGGCTATCTGCACTAGCCATCCCTAATTTAGAAGTGTAAGACTAGAGGGAAGGCAGCTAGTCATTACCACCCACCGCCAACTCATGAGCTACTCTTTTACCAACGAATAGTGGGATTGACCGTCACATTATAACGCCCCCACGGTTGAAAGGGCGAGCATTTTTGATGTCACGGGGATTAGAACCTCCGACCCTCAGATTGCGAGTCGAGCACCCTAACCTCTTGGCCATGCCAGGCCCCGTGGTGGACAGAGCGAAGATATACTGTTGTGTAGCTTTGAGCTGAAACAATCAAAGTAAGCACAGTTTGAAGCTGTTGTTCCACACATTCAATGTCATAAGGTAGCATCTCAGCTGTCATCACGTGTGTGACATAATAAATTAATGCTATTAAACAGTATTTTTACGATTGTCCAAGAATTTTTCAAAAAAAAAATATAGTTTCCTATCAAGCCTCACAATCGATTGGCACAAAGCTACACAATGGGTTATTTGTGCTCTGCCCGCCGCAGGAATCGAAACCCAGTTTCTAGCGTTTAAAGTTTACAGACATAATTCTGTGCCGCTGGGGACTACTTTAATAGAGTTCACCTACTAATCTACAGACGTTAATACATCTACATGAAAAAAAACTTAGTAACAAAAAGGCTCAGCTCATTTATCGCGAATTTGCGTAAGTTGGTACTGCTTCGTCTATTTTAAGTTTAATTCAAAGGACAAAATTCAGTTATTTTGTTATTCAACATGTGTTGCTCATATCTGTTTTAAATAACGTCTCTCCTAAATGTAGTAAGGGCTCATGAACCCGACACATTGTGGACTGACAAACCCTCCCTTTTTGTTGCATATGTCAGTTGCTGCAAAAGCCTGCTGATTCGCCAGTTCTTCTGTACAACGAGCAGGTTAATTCAATAAAATAATAATTAATAATATATGGTGTCAGGATAAATAAGTGATAGTTTTTAAGATAGTTCTTATCCTAATTCTGATGAGTTGTGACATTAATAACAAAATGATGAAAAGTTACACTTCATCAACTTAATTCATTTCACACCATAACAGTTATGGTTCAAGCAACTGATGAAATTTCACACCATAACAGTTATGGTTCAAGCAACTGATGAAATTTCACACCATAACAGTTATTGTTCAAGCAACTAATGAAATCTCACACCATAACAGTTATTGTTCAAGCAACTGATGAAATTTCACACCATAACAGTTATTGTTACTAAGTCAACTGATGAAATCTACACACCATAACAGTTAATTGTTCAAGCTAACAGATAGAATACGTCACAACCTAA
>NW_013665662.1:11376-14260 GCF_000517525.1 Limulus polyphemus | reverse complement strand
CAACTAATGAAATCTCACACCATAACAGTTATGTTCAAGCAACTGATGAAATTTCACACCATAACAGTTATTGTTCAAGCAACTGATGAAATCTCACACCATAACAGTTATTGTTCAAGCAACTGATGAAATCTCACACCATAACAGTTATTGTTCAAGCAACTAATGAAATCTCACACCATAACAGTTATTGTTCAAGCAACTGATGAAATTTCACACCATAACAGTTATTGTTCAAGCAACTGATGAAATCTCACACCATAACAGTTATGGTTCAAGCAACTGATGAAATTTCACACCATAACAGTTATTGTTCAATCAACTGATGAAATTTCACACCATAACAGTTATTGTTCAAGCAAATGATGAAATTTCACACCATAACAGTTATGGTTCAAGCAACTGATGAAATTTCACACCATAACAGTTATTGTTCAAGCAACTGATGAAATTTCACACCATAACAGTTATTGTTCAAGCAAATGATGAAATTTCACACCATAACAGTTATGGTTCAAGCAACTGATGAAATTTCACACCATAACAGTTATGGTTCAAGCAACTGATGAAATTTCACACCATAACAGTTATTGTTCAAGCAACTGATGAAATTTCACACCATAACAGTTGCTGTCCAGCATTTTCTAATGTAAATAGCATTTCAACCATTACCATGTGCGTCGTATCTCAGGATACAGCAGATGTATAGTGTATTTCTTTACGTTCACTCACAAGTTTTTATTAATAACTAATAAAATGAAATAACAATAAAAATAAGAAACCCTCTAACCCAAGCGCTTTCGAAAAGTTCCCAATCTGCCCCTGATCAGGGAAGGTCTATCTTGGGTTTATGGGGTTTCTTTTTTGTTGTTTTTTTTCGACCCGGCATGGTCAGGTGGTTAGGTTGCTGGACTCGAATCCCCGTCCCACCAAACATGCTCGCCCTTTCTGTCGTGGGGGCGTTCTAATGCGAAGGTCAGTTCTACTATTCGTTAGTAAAAAGAGTATCCCAAGAGTTAGTGGTTGGTGGTGATGACTAGCTGCCTTCTTTTCACTGCTAAATTAGGGACGGCTAGCGTAGATAGACCTCGTGTGGCTTTTCGCGAAATTCAAAACAAACAAACTTTCTTTCTCTTTTTCTCTCTTTAAATGTTTTTCTAAACCTACATGTTTTTATAACATAATGATAAAATGAAATAAAACAACAGACTTTCAGGCACAACTCTTCGATTTAAAAGATCACTTCTTTTTTTTGCTGTAAGGCTGCTTTGCTAAATTATCTATAAGCGGCGCGTGGGCGATATGAGCAACAGTATAGACGTAAGTACTGTCGTGACAAATAAAGAACTGAAAATAATTTGTGACAAAATAAACATTCTTGGAAGTTATGTAAATGTTCTCAGGGTTTGTTGTTTTTTTGAGAAATGTCGTTCGATATTCACTACCTTTACTTGCATGACATCTCATGAAAACGAAAACTTTGCCATAGCGACTGGTTTTAAGGCTTCACACAGTCGGTTCCAAAATGCCACGACTCGTATTATATTTACTAGCATGACAAACTCTGTGGGTTATAAGATACACAGCAGGAATACGACTGATGAAAAAGAAACCCAGAATTGTGTGTTTATTTTGAACGACGCACAATTGAAAAATATATTATACGAAGTCAACGAGAAACAAATATCTTTTTATTTCTTATTATTATCATGAGAAAAACTCAAAAAGGACCAAAGTTTTACAGTGTATTTATCAAGGTATTAAGGATCATTTATACCCAATTCCATACACTCCCGAGCCTGGCCACCCAGTGGCACAGCGGCATGTCTATAGACCAGGTTTCAATACCCGTGGTGGGCAGAGCACCGATAGTTTATTGTGTAGTATTTTCCATAATAATAAACAACCAAGAATCCATCCATAACCTGTTTTATATCCTTATTAGGGTTTTGTCAACTGTTTCCTTGCCGCCCCTCCTTGGTTGTACTGTTGACTAGCATCAATAATAGTTATAGACAATGAAGGAATTATATTTTCATAAAAATATTATTTTGCTTCTGTATTGTAAAAACACTAATAATGCTCTTTATTAGAGATTATTTAAAAAAAAAACTATTCATAGTGTTCCAAAAGCTGAGTTTTTTAACTCGTGTTTTAAATATTTATGTCCACTTTTGTCAAATGTAATTCCATCTATTTATTGTTCGAATTTTCACATCTCACTGGAAATACGGTTGTTTGTTGTTAAGCACACAACTATAAAATGGACTATTTGTGCTCTGACCAGCGCGGATATCGAAACCCAATTTGTAGCGTTATAAGCCCTCAAACTTACCGCTGAGCCACCGGAGGGAAGAGGCTGTAAATACATCTACGTAACTTTTCTTTAACATACACAGCATTCATACTTAGCACTCTAAGTCAGACTTTCAATATTGCAAGTAAGTCTTCCTTAGTTTGATTATTTTTTACTTTTTGTATTTATGAGCATGACTGACTAATTAAACCTGATTAAGTAGTAGTAGCGATTAGATCAGGGGCTGTTTTTTCTTTAAAAAACACAACAAAAAGATATCACATATTATCTATAAATTCTTTAAAGTGCTTAAATTGCACAGGCCTGCGATAATTTTATTGTCTTGATATTTTTACATATTCTACAGTAATTTATTTACGCTGAATGCGAAAATGATAGCCATTTTTCTCCATCAATGTTCTTCCCTTTTCTTCACTTTGTTTGTATTGTTGCGTCATCGAGATCACGTGACTGTTCTCACGCCCTCTACTTTCTAGAACTATCCCGTACTTTGGCGAATGCTCTAGCATTTACTAGATATAGGGTAGTCTGGTATATAAAAGAGGGTGACAACGTTACGGTAATGGA
>NW_013665662.1:0-11024 GCF_000517525.1 Limulus polyphemus | reverse complement strand
GTAAGGACTTGTGTCGCTAAAGTTTCGTCGGAACGAAGGTACGGGAAGTTAATTAACAAACGGAGACGTAACAGTATTTTTGTTAACAAACATAATAATAATAAATGTTTATTGTGGTAAACGGAATAACAATTTGATCTAAGTAAGAATGTATATTTTCTTCCCGATTTGTAAAAAATCCATGCGCGATAGAAAAAACAATTACATTATTTTCGAAATCTGCGTAGCTGAATTATGGAAAATCCGTTATTAAAACCAAAACAACTTTTATGAAGTTCAAATTCGCAGGACTGTGTTTTCTTTCTGCTACCTTTAAATAATCATGTATTTTACGAGTTACGTATTCTCAGACGCAATCTGAAAATAAACCAGAACTGATCATTTGTAAAGCACGTAAATTACACTTTGATATATGCCTAAATCACAGATATCACAAATAGTCTTAATGTATTTTTTGACCAGGCTTACCTAAACAAAAACCGCTTTTAAATTCATTTGTGATTATAGAGAGAAACCGTTTTAAAATAAATTGAGTAACAAAAAAAAAGGTTAAGTGTAAATAGAGTAACAAAAATACAAGCACAAATACAGAAATAGATTTAATAAAGTTTTGATTTAATGAGGTTTTTAAGTCCTTTTCAATCACCAATGAAAAACAGTCTAGAAAAATTCTCAAATGATTATATTTACAATTTTGTTTAATCTCAAACAAATCACCATTATAAGAGGCCTAACTGTATTTCTTTGGCTTACCATCTCCCAAGCTATGCTGATGAGTATTGAATAGGCGAAATTGAAATTCACAGCCAATCAAAAGAAAGCATTAGGCCTCTACGTCACAGATTCTCTTTTCGATTTTACCTTTGGTGAGAATGAAAAGAAATGTGTAATATGTATATGTAATCATTAACGTTTTGTTTTGTTTGTCTATTTTATAGCAAAGTCACATTGGGCTATCTGCTGAATCCACAGCAGGTATTCGAACCCCAGATGTTAACATTAATAGTACATAGGCTTACCGCTGTCCCATCGGGTGGACAATAAAATATTAAAGGTTATATAATCGTAATAAATATTGTAATATGAGCTGTACTGTAATGATGCTTGTAGCTGATTTTATTTAAAGCCATCTGTCACTGAATTGCATTTCAAATATTCAATCTTCTATGAATAGTTAATTTCACTTTCATTAAAATGTGATTCTTTTCTATAAGAAAATAAATTGAAACTATTTCAGGTTAGTTAAATTCGTGTGGTCTAGAAAAATAGTAAAATTATTATATCTAAAATTTTATTTAATCTCAAACGAGCTAAATGTTCTTGGAAAATGTGGTCATTGAATTATTTTTCCTGTAATAAATAATCAAACAATTTATTGTAATTGTTAACATAAATGAAAGCATTGCATCCTGCTGTAAAAAAATACTTATTATTAAAAAATGACAGTTTGGCCGAACTAACCCGTTAGGTGCCGCCACTCTACAGAAGGTTTGTAATCTCAGGGTGCGCAAAGTTTGCTTGAATTTTATAGGAACAAACAAATACACATCTGTATGAGTGAAGAGGTGCGTAAAATTCTACCAAAAAGGTGTATTTAAGTTGCTTTAAAAAGCAAATTATAAATAAAAATATTTAGATTATTGTAATCATACAGCTGCTTTATTGGTCGTAACTATGGTGGAAAACAACAACAACAACAAAACAAAAAATCCAGTAGACAAAAATGTGACAGGCCCGGTATTAGGTTTTATGTGGTCCTGATGCAGAGACTTACATAATGAGACTTTTTAAGTCTTTCTTCCGTTTTATAAGAAATACAAAAAGAAACAATGTACTTTTAAAAATCAAGTACAGAATTGATCAAAAACAACAATTCCATAATACACTTTGCATGAAACATTCAACTAAGCTGTACCTTAAAGAAAGTAATATTACATCTGCTTTTATTTTATTAATGAATCTACAAGCAATTTAAATTACTTATGTTGGACATCAGGTAATTGTTTTAAATGTTATTTCGCAATTTCTGTGTACAAAAAAAAAACCTTGTTTGAATATAATTTGTTCCACGATCGGTACAACTAATTTTCCTTTCATGAGTTATGGACCTGATATACATGGGTGACCTGGGGGAGATCGTAGAGGGCGAACTTTAGAGCTTCAACTGCATTTTAATGGTCATGGATAATTAAATGTAGTGCTGGAAAAACTGTGGATCGTTGTGTTATAATTTTGTATCCATATTTATATTCTGACATGAACCTTTCTATGGACCATGTGCTAGACTCCTGCTGAGTTTGCAAGTCCTTTTTTTACATCTGTTTTACGCTAAGAAATACAGCATTAGGCTTAAGATAGTTCATGTATTTTTTTTTTCAGTTTAAATCTAATAAACAGCAAATACTATACAGCCCTCTAGGTGGCTCAGCACCAAACCTGAGAGCTTGTAACTTTAAAACTCGGGTTTCAATACCCGCGGTGGGCAGAGAAATGGGCTTATCAACAAATAAACAAGAAAATACGTCCTTGTTTGTATCGTTCTTTATTAGTTCAACTTTTCTATTTCGTAAACAGTTCTGAAGAAAGTGTGATAGATCATTTATCAAGAATAACACATAATTTTCCGTAAATGCAAATATAAAAAAGAAAGGGAAGGATTTATTGGCTACCACTCAGAATAATTGCTTTAAAAAAAGTAGTTCCACAAACATTCAACTGTACCATATACGGAAAACAACATTTCTGAAGCTAAGACTTCCAAGTGCTCACTATGTTGTAGAAAACAAAATAACAACCGTGAACACTTTAACAAACTCTATAGTAAAATGTTCAAATTAATTAAAAAAGTTATTTACGTATATCTTGAAGAAATTAGAATCACAAACAAAACTAAAGCAACACTAGCGAAAACTGACAATTTTGTGATCCAAGTATTCGTGAATACAAACGAGTTCAGGAATAACCTAAAACGACATTACTTGTATCTTTCTTATATAAACGTCCTCCGGTGAGACAGTGGTAATTGTATAGGCTTACAACGCTACAATCCAAGGTTCGATTCCCCACAGTGGACGAAAGATATAGCCTATTGCGTTTCCTGAAGAACTCTTGTATGCTCTAAATTATCAAATAATATCTTTCTTAGAAAACGTTCTTCGATCACGTTAGAATATTTTGTGATTAGGCAAGTTTACATGACATTTTATTTCTCGGATTATGTAACTTAAAATTTTTTCGGAGACAAGAAATGAATATATTTCTCTTCACAGCCTTACCATCAAAGAATAAAATAGAGAGAGACAGGATTTGTACGGCTCAAACACGAATTTTAATACCTATTAGAGTGTACATAATTGAGGTTAATACAATTATGGTCATGCATATTTCAATTTGTATTATTTTCAAACCTTATTTTATGAGATTTTCCCCTAAAATTATTTTTTAATTTCTAGATGATTAATTTTCTGTGAAATCTGAATACAGATTATGTATGTTTTATAAACTCTTTGTTTGTTTGTAGTTAAGCACAAAGCTACACAATGGAATATCTGTGCTGTTCCCACGACGGGTATCGAAACCCAGTTTCTAGCGTTATAAATCCGCTCACTTACCGCTGTGCCACTGGTGGGGTGGGGGAGCTAAATTCTTTATATATATATATATGTATGTGACATAAGATTAATCTAAAGCATAATACAGATAACTGCTCAATTTCAGATTTGTAAACATTTGTTTCTTACCTGATAAGAGATCATGTTGCTACTTATAGCAAATGTAATTGAAGCTGAGACGAGGAATCTGACCAGATGCTCTCCACGTTTCGTTTATTGGACACTAGTAACTGCATAGCATGCACTTTTAACGCATCATTCCCAAAAAGTGTTCAAAGCATTTAGAGTCTACAAGTTACCATGGCTACGCTGTCGATTTGTTGTCTGGTATTTAAGATTCTCTCCAATATGAGGCGCTGATAACATAACTCAATAGTATCATTGATGAATGTGTGTGTTTTCTTATAGCAAAGTCACACTGAGCTATCTGCTGTGTCCACCGAGGAGAATCGAACCCCTGATTTGAGCGTTGTAAACCCTAAGACGTACCGCATCATTGATGAAAAACACCGTAATATACATACTTTTGAAATTCATTGTTGAGCTTAGCTTTCTTCAATGTTCGTTGTGACTGGTGACATAAAAACACAAATTAATGTCTACAGCGCTATATAAAAACACAAATTAATGTCTACACCGCTTATACTATTGTAATATGTTTCATCATAAGATCTTTTTTAGATAGTTTTCTATTGCTAATGTAGCCAATACAAGTCTACAAATAATTTTGTTTTCGTGATTTCTTCCAAAAGCCCCTTTAAAATTCACAAACTGTAACGACATTTCACAAACGTACTTATTTATTTTAATATATTGCTATTGGATAGGAGAACGAAGCCATTAGAATATTGTTTGACAGCTAAGACCTCCGTTTTGATTTTGAGAAGTGAAAGAGCGAGATCGGTTGAGATTCAAATCTGCTTTCCGACTAACTGGTGCTCTGCTTGTTTAGATTACCACATCCAGAATATTTCTAAACCGAATCATCATTTTGATTCTTTTATTTTGAAAAGAATAAGGCTGAGTTGAACTACACACAAGTAAATATCTGTATACTGTTTATTTTAAACAAGACTACATTTCTATCGTTACTTTACATGCGGAATGATATCAGGATTTAACTTACATGCGGAATGATATCAGGATTTAACTTACATGCGGAATGATATCAGGATTTAACTTACATGCGGAATGATATCAGGATTTTAACTTACATGCGGAATGATATCAGGATTTAACTTACATGCGGAATGATATCAGGATTTTAACTTACATGCGGAATGATATCAGGATTTTAACTTACATGCGGAATGATATCAGGATTTAACTTACATGCGGAATGATATCAGGATTTAACTTACATGCGGAATGATATCAGGATTTTAACTTTACATTGAAATTTCTTACTCAATTCTTAAGAGAATTAGCTTTCATATATAAGGTCATGACAAATATTTGGGCTATGCGAGCCGAACACCTAACCACTGGTATATGGTACTTTTCGTATATGTTCTCAGACAGCCTAGTATGTAGTCTAGTTTTATCGATATCAAATCTTATATGATATCATACAGCTGATATCTTGTACCTTAACAGGTTTCATGGTTTAATAACTAATATTAAATTCCGATTAGAGCAAGCTACTTATAAAGAGCGAAACAAAAAATCAACCTGATAATCACTATAATTAATTAAATATATTTTTTTAGGTTCGTATTTATAAAGATTAGAATACATAATTTCATCAGTTGGGTTCTTTTTCTCTCTTTTAACAATATATTCGGCTGTAAACACAATAATGTCTCATGAGGTGTGACCAGCTTGGGAGATTTGGGTTAGTACGAAATCCATATAACAATGCTAAACAATCTCTGTAATAAAGTATACCAAAGATCAATAAAAATAACAGTAATGGATTTATTAAATATTGTAAACAGTACTGTTAAATGATAGTAATTCTAAGAAAACTTAGTGTGGTTGACATATTATTACATATTCTTGGCTTTACTCATAAGTTCTTAGAATCATTTACAAAACACAAAAACACTAGTTGTTAGCCTCAAGTACTGTCGTAGACTTAATATTTGTTGAACAATGCAATGTCAGTATAACTTTGTATTAAAAATTTTTACAACCTATCCTAATAAAAACGTTTTGTGACCAGTGAAAACTCATTGAAACACTCCGACAGTATAACTTTTGAGGATCATGCATCTGAGACAAATTACTAAGACAAATGTTACTGTTTTGATATGGAGCCAAATAGCAGGACGTTACCTAGAGTAAGACCAAAAACTAATGTTTATGAAAATAGCTGTGATATACGGAAACATCTGTTAGCTGAGATCTTGCACAGCTAACAGATGTTTCCGTATATCAAAGTTATCTTCAAGTTTTGTACAACGAAAAACCTTTTCAAGTTTATGGAAATACAAAATAATCAATAAGAAATTAAATTAATACTTGAATCATACAATAAGTAACTAGAATATTGGTCCTGTATTTAAGATATAACAATGTTAATGTACTACAAAGAAAGCAATATGGTAAACATACCATGAGGTGTGGCTAACACAACTAATCTCACTTTAACCTCTGTTACTTAACACACGAAGCAGGCAACAGAAAGTAAAAAATAAAGTTAGACCTTCAGTAAAAGCTGAAAAATAACGAGATAAGCCTCGAGAAAAATCAATAATAATAATAAAACTTCGAAAGGGAAATTATTATAATTATAAATATGGGAAATAAAGTAATTAGCAAAACTAATGTAACTGAGCTAATGACGTAATGTTATACGGAAAATTTATATAGCTTGAATTAATTATATATGTAATAAAAGCTTAAACTAAGGACAGATAAAACTAACTGTGGTCAATACACTAAAATTGTTCACTTATTTGTCACATGGCCATTTAGTTTGTATCAGAAAATACAACTTTCACTTCTATCATTATACGTGACAAAACAATAACTTATTATTCAATCTATGGCTTTTTGGAACTCATAGATACTTTGTCATAGTCTAACAAGGTTGATTATATGGCGTTTTCAAAACATTATTTATTTATCAAGGTCGAATGAGACATGAGACTTCGTCTGGTTGGTTTTGTACAGGAGAGTAATAAGACTGAACGTGATTCGAGTTTGTGATTTAGTTTTCTACCAATCGATAGAATCTTCTTTTATAGTATCTTAGAATTTAAATCGAAAGCATTTAGAAATACTAAAACATCAGAACATTTACATTTATCACTACTTTAAGTGGTAATGGTTGTAAATATCCTCAGAATAGTACTGTCCACTTTAATTAATTATTTACATTTAAGTTGTTGTTTGAAGTTAAGCACAAAGCTACACAATGGGCAATGTGTGCTCTGCCCACCACGGGTATCGAAACCCGGTTTCTAGCGTTGTAAGTCCGCAGGCATACCGCTGTGCCACTGGGGGCTTACATTTAAGATCAACACATAAAGATCTTTCAGAATTTCGATTGTAATAAATAAAAATCTTGGGTGCACTAAGTTTTACATCGGCTTAATTTTTTCATTGTAATTTTTGTTACCGTATTCGGGTGCATGAATTTTTCTACAATTCTGTACTTGTTGGTTTTTAAACAGGTCTCTTATCCTTTATTAAAGGCATGTAAATTTTCAATAATACTTCAGATTTACATTAAATTTTTATCTATATAAATTTAACATGGTTCTTTTTCTTTCTCGCCAACCTCAGTATCAAGTTATACAGATATTATTATATACTTAATGGAGTAGCGTCATTCATCTGAACGTCGAAACTTTAAACATTGCGCTTCTGGTAGATACCTGAGCACGACAGTACGTTTGTTTGTTTGTTTACTGTTCAGCACAAAGATATAGAATGGGCTATTTGTAAGCTGCACACCGCCGGTATCGAAACCCAATTTACAGCGTTTCAAGCTCTCATACTTACAGATGAGCAACAAAGATACCACAATAGTACTTTTAACTTAAACATATATTTACTATTTGCTTCATCAGCTGTGAAAAATACAGAATTCATGATCTGCAAACGATATACAGGTGTCACATACTATTCGAATTGCAAGTCGAGCACCCTAACCACTTGGCCATGCCGGGCCTGTTTGTTTGGTAAACTTGAGAGACGAGAAAAATGAAAAACATCTACATTAACAAAGAGAAACAGGCAGTTTTATAATCAACCAGCGTATTTTTAACGTTGTTTATTACGTATATAATGATAAACGGTTAACCTACAAAACTCTATAGGTGTATAGGCAACTGATATGATGATCATCTGACTCGATAGTACATATGTTGTTTTTATAACAACACCAGTACAAAACCAAATCCTTCAATAATAATGAGTTCATAGCAAAAATAACTCTGTACACAACCCATAAGAATAAGGATAAAACTGGTAGTCACTACGTTTTCATTCTGTTTATATATGCTAGATATGCTAGTTTTGTATACCGTTTTGTTTTGTATGGATATTCATATATATATATCCCTTTTGAATTTTAAGTGTTTCGTACATTTTGTTTTCTGAGAAAGCATGAGTTTATATATTTTGCATATTTAAAACTTTTTTTCAGTTTTTATGTTTTACACTTTAAAACTTTACATTAATATACATAAACTTTACTTCTTTCAAACTTTGCCTAACATACCATCAACGTTTACTGCATGGTATTTTATATCATTTCTTTTTTACTTATTACTAGTATAATACAGAGAGTTAAGTACGTTATATCAAAATTATTTTGAATGTGTAAATAAGCAAGTCAAGTGACAACCACCGTCGATATATAGTCGTAGAATAATATATACCAGAACTATATTTTAGCAATGCTTTTCGTTTCGTAGGTAGTGAGATGGCATCAAAAATTGATCGCTTTTGAGAAGGGTATGTAACAGACCTTTCTGACGCAAAGTATCCATACACCCAGATTATATAGATATGTTCAGATTGCGGATTTATAATGTACAAGAAAGTAATATTTATTATACTTAATAGCATTGGAAAACAAAGGACCTTCAACAAGATATACATTAAAGCGCAAAACAAAGAAACACCTAAAGGCAAACAATCCACCGATAACAAGCATAAAATTGAGGACTCTTTGATTATGGGACTTATACGTGCTTCAACAGACATTCACACAATAGAATGACTAGAAAAGAAAGTAATCTACAGTCTGGAAACCCTACAACCATCTGGTTTAATGAACGTTTATATTTCTTAGAGAATATCGTTTTACCATGAGTTATTCAAATTATAATATTGTTTTCTTTTTCTTTTTTATTATCATTTTCTTTATTCCTCTAATTGTTTATGACTTGTATAAGATTTATATAAAAGATGTAAATGTGTAAAGCATTTTTATAACGAACGTTTAAAATGCTGTGCACGCAATTTTCCAATTATGCACATGTGCTTTTGTTCTAAACTTTACAATCCGACGAAGAGCACTAGCTCGAAACGTGATCTTTCAGGCATAAAAAAAATGTAAAATTGGGCGATTGTATAACCTATTTTTTCTAATTTCTCTCCTATTCTGGAGCAAGTTACAACATGGGAAAAGTAGTAGTCTGGATCAAGTCTCAATCTGAAACACTTTCTATCGAACCTCAACTTATTTGCGGTTACTCCTGAATCTGATCGGGAAATAGTATGTTTAGAACTTCCACACCCAGCGTTGTGTTATGCAGCATTGGAAGTTGCTATATGAGCTCTTGGTAAAAAGCTTAAGTCCATGTATTTAATTTTCCCTTTGTTGATTTATCTCTGTTTTAAAAAAGACTTACTGACATACATTTAATACTTCCTTTGTTGATTTACCTCTGTTTTAACAAAGACTTACTAACATACATGTAAAATTTCCTTTGTTAATTTACCTCTGTTTTAACAAAGACTTACTGACATACATTTAATATTTCCTTTGTTGATTTATCTCTGTTTTAACAAAGACTTACTGACATACATGTAATATTTCCTTTGTTGATTTACCTCTGTTTTAACAAAGACTTACTGACATACATGTAATATTTCCTTTGTTGATTTATCTCTGTTTTAACAAAGACTTACTGACATACATTTAATATTTCCTTTGTTTACTTATTTCGGTTTTAACAAAGACTTACACACATTTACATATTTATTTTCTGTAAGATAACTGTTACATGTATTTTTGAAACTAATTATAACTTCATGCTTCCACTTTAATTATCTATAATTATAGTACTCCATTATGGACAATAGTGGTCTCCATTAAGGCTTTCCAAATATATAACAATTACAAAAGTTGTTCAAAGGTACGCTCTCTGTACATTTTCCCATTCCACTGCTCGTTTTATTAAAACATGTTCATTTTCAGCCCAATTGAAGGTGCCAAAATTCTTGCCACCAGCACCCAAAATTTCTGCATTTTCAAAAATCTGTCGAAATTTGTAATTTTGTTATTATTACCATTTTTACCTCAATCAAAAGATTATGAGAAGCTGATTTGCTTTTTATGGAATTTTTAAGTTTTTAATGCAGATGTTTAATATAACATTTACATTTTGAACATATAATTTGAATTCACTACCATAATATTCATTGAAACTTGTTTATTCAGAGTGTTTGATAAACAATAGATTGACCTGTTTTGCGGAAAGATCAATATATATAGTTAGTGGGAACCTGCACTTGAGCTCTCAGCTTCCAGAATTCCTACAAAGTCCTACGGCTGTTCTTCTATTTAAAAGATGGACCAATGCAGCATGAAACACACGTCAACTTTAATGGTGCATATGCGAACAGAGTTCTACTTGAAACTCAAAACCAATGGAACAAAGCAGAAATAACTACTCAACAAAAAGACAAAGTCAAAGCTAAGATTTTGAATCTTTATGATGGTTACAAGGTACTACAGAAGAAGAAGAAGAAAGAATGTAAATCATATGACGCGAAGGAAAATTATTTGTTGAAGAACTTCAAAACTACTTTTTCGTTGCACACCAAGATGTTCAGAAGAAAATATAAACTTAATGTTTCCGAAATCATGAACAGAATAGAGATGTCGAATTTATGAAGGCTTTACAAAATCAGAAGAAGGTGTCTTTAAGATCAGAAGACAAATCATACAACAAGAAAAAAGCAAATAAATGATGAGAGAGAATTCTTATTTGATGAGAAAAAGATCTGAAGAATCAAGAAAGCAAAGTTTTGCAGCAACTGTCAGTATAAATCCAGAAAATCCCACTCCCAAGTCAGTATGTTCCACAGACAATCCATATACATAGTCTGAAGACAGTGCCCCTCGACGTGGATTTCTATACGTGGTGAGGGGACCTCCCAAGGAAGGTTCTGTATTTTCAGTTACCTCCTCTGGGATCTAAACATCCACCCACGTGTTTGCCGTGCGTG
>NW_013665661.1:1476772-1492416 GCF_000517525.1 Limulus polyphemus | reverse complement strand
CGCAACAATATGCATCAAGAGTGTACATAGACTGCAATGAACATCTTGTAAACATAAATAGATAAACACGTAACGAATACACTCCATTGGATAACACTTAGATCATGTATATATTAAGAAACTAAATCTCTATCTATCAAACTAAGGTTAAAATGATTAGTGAAAGCACAGAATTAAAACGATTTCTTTATACTTCAATTTCAGTTCTTCTTGTTTTAACCTAGGTTTGAATAAAATTACATCATTGTCTTGAAACTTCTTCATGGTTGCCGTTCATTAAAGTCACCTAATAACGATTTTAATTTACTTTTCAACGAGTGAGATTTGCCATCTTTAATTTTAATAAATCCTGAAGTAAAAGTAATGGTTGGACTTTATCCGTAACCATATGACATATCCTCTATAAACTTCGGTGCTCCAAGAAGAGACTAGAACAACGTTAACCACTGATCTTTATTGAAATCCTCATACGTGAAGAAATTACTCGCATCATTTTTTTATTGCATTATTGGTAGATATTCAGTTAAAATTATGTACTTACTGTTCCTGTCAGGATAACGTTCAGTAATGTCTTTGGTAGATATTCAGTTAAAATTATGTACTTACTGTTCCTGTCAGGATAACGTTCAGTGATGTCTTTGGTAGATATTCAGTTAAAATTATGTACTTACTGTTCCTGTCAGGATAACGTTCAGTGATGTCTTTGATAGATATTCAATTAAAATTACCTACTTAGTGTTCCTGTCAAATTAATGTTTAGCGATGTCTTTGGTAGATATTCAGTTGAAATTACTTGCTTGGTGTTCCTATTAGCATAATGTTCAGTGATGTCTTTGGTAGACATCTAATTAAAATTACTTACGTAGTGTTAGTTTCAGAATAATGTTCAATGATGTCTTTGGTAGATATTTACTTAAAATTACTTAGTGTTCCTGTCAGGATGATGTTCAATGATGTCTATGGTAGATATCCAGTTAAGCTTACTTACTTATTAGATATCAAGTTAAACTTACTTACCTAGTAGACATCCAGTTAAAATTACTTACTTAGTGTTCCTTACAGAATAATGTTCAGTGACGACTTTGGTAGATACCCAGTTAAAATTACTTACTTAGAGTTCCAGTTAAAGTAATGTTCAGTGATGTCTTTGGTAGATATTCAGAGTCACTAGCTTAATGTTATTTTAAAATGGACTTTATTAAGGGTAGTTGTTCATATCTAACACCATTCGGCACGCGCACAAACATAATATGCTGCATAGATAATACTGAATAGGCCTAGTATATTCTGGTGCTATACTGTGAAGGTCGATTCCACTTTTGGATGGTAGAAGAGTAGTTTAAGAGTTGGCGATGGGTGGTGTTGCCTAACTACCTTCCCACCATTCTATCACTTCTAAATTAGATACGTCTAGCGCAGATAGCCCTTGAGAAGCTTTGCGCGAAATTTAACAAACAAACAAATAATAATAAAGTATTTGTTCGTTTTTGTTTAAGATTTCTTGGAAAAATAACTCATTAAAAGTGTGTACTCACACGGATATTGTGTTTCCGCACCGACTGTCTTTTTCAAGAATGTCCTGTGGAGAACTGATACAGATCTCCACAATATAACTCAACAGAGAGCGTTTGAAAAGTCGTTTGAGAGTTTGGAGCATGTCGTAACGGGAAATAACTATTGGAAAACATATTTAGGCCATAGAGAAAAACACAATGTAATGAATAAAGCGTTATTATGGTCTCTTTGGCTGAAAATGTTTTGATGCAAGTTTCCTAGGATGTAAGTACTGTCTGTTGAAAAACGAAAAACTATTTCTATTCTTAATTGTGTGACAAAATTTCATGCTGATACATGAAGTCCTGCTGAAGGCAGACTTTTAAACCAATTTTGACGCTACTTAATTTGTTACACACATGACGCTTTACTTTATTATGTTTAAACTTGATTATAACTGAAGATAAAAGGTGAATGTTTACTTTTTTTACTATTCTCGAATGTATTATATCCTGTAGATATAGATAACAAAAGCACCTGACGATATACAATATATACAGTGCATTCGTTTAATTTTATAAAGCTTTTATTGGAAAAAAAATTATTGGTGCCTAAATACATTCAGTTTGTAAATTATTTATTTAATAGAAAAACCATTAAAGAGCGAAGATCTTACGCGCAAGATTTCCGATTGCAGTTCATATCCATTTTTGTTTAGAACTACAGCTGTTTATTTTGTTTAAATAACGTATATATTATGCTTATCATTACCTAAAAGTTGACTATGCGTGTACATAATTCGGTAAATTAAACATAATTTAAACATAAGATTTTCGAAACGTCCTGATATTTCATATAATAATGTTGTTGTTTTCTTGCCCTAACGATGATAAAAAACTGGGTTATTTTTTGTGCATATTAGCAAATGTTTTTGTTGTTTTTAAATGTTCACCTATGATTAGCATTTAAAACAATTCAAAAGTCAAAAATTTAGTTATAACATAGAACATCACACTGTCTCAAGTCAGTGTTTAAAACATGATTAGAAGTTCAAACACCATTTTTAATCGAGAGTAATGGTAGTTTCTACGGTCATGTTGTGTAAAGAGTAGGCGAAGGACTACCAGTGACTACCTATACAGCACGGATAGTTTTGCTGTTTCTGAGGTATTGTTGTACCTAAACCACATCAGTCAGGAGCACTGTTTCACTTGTAATATACAGTTTGAAGCAATCTTAGGTCAAATGTGAAAAAACTATTTATTCTCAAAAAACAAAGCGTTTTAGGGCAGAATCGAACCTGTAACGCTCCATGCATTAGTGTTACCTTAAGTTTGAGTTTCTAAACATGTTTATCACCACCTGCATGATTTGACTTTGTTTGGAGACAAAAACACACAAAAGCAGCCCAAAAAAAAAAAAAAAGGGAGGACAGTAGCAATTACACAAGAAATATAATTTATTATTGGTGAGTCTCGGGTTTGACAGACAACAGTCAAAACAAGTGACATTAAACGCACCGTTTAGGTAGCATTGTAAATACTACGTGTGTGTGAAAATATTATTAGTAATATCAATATTATAACAAAAGTAAAAATATATTACAAGATTGCCTCAGCCGTTTCTTTTACTTTTTCTTGTGTATATATGTATATAAGACATGTTAATTTGAACTCTGTGTTTAAACCTGCATAGAAGATCAAAATAGTATTTAAATATACAACACTCATTTCCAAGTCAGTGTTTAAATATGCTTTAGAGTCAAACCACTGCTGAAAAGTATACCATGTTTCAGCTTAACACAACATGCAGGTCTCTGATCAAAGTTCCAAGAATTGTGTATTGGTATAACACACCCTCATATTGGTCTAAACTTGAATCGCAGACTGATTCTGTAGCTTGGTGTGTGCAGCGTGAAATAAGATTATAATATTTAACCAATAATTCTTTATATTTCATACGCTTTCTACGAGGTTTGAAATATGAAAGAACGTACGCTAACCGTTCTTTATTTTCTGGTTCTGGACATTTAAAAAATGCACATTTGCACCGCGGTAGTCACATTCTTTTTTTTTTCTTGTCATCTCCCCCTTTTTTTTATATTTCTGCAATTGTTTTAACAAATTTAATAAAAATAAATTTTCTAAGAAAAGCAATGCTTTAAGAAAGGAGAAACTCGACAATAATAATCGCTTTTTACATTAAGTTTCTACATTTGTATTTTAGTTAAATTTTCAGGGGTAGTTTGGTAATAAGTTTGAGGATTACGTGAGTCATGTCCAACAGACAGGAGTTAGTAACGTGAATCACGAAGACTGACTTCTGAAAACACCTTCTGTCTAAACATTAACACCATATTATCAAGGCACTAATTCATACACTGCAAAAGCAAACTCAGGAAAATAGAAGAAACAGGTAATTCAGGTTAGTGAGTAAACAACAAGTCATATTCTAGATGTTTTAGTCTGGTCAGCAGTAACTACTCAAGATATTTTTTGAATACATCAGCTAAATAGTTGAAATACGCAACGAAAAGAGCACATTCTAGGTTCTGGCTTCTAACACTGACGACATTATTTGGATATTTTATTTCGGCCACCAACAATAAGGACATTTTCTGAACATTTCAGTCAGGTAAGCAACAAATACCGAGAATATGTATTGGATGTTTCAGTTATACACGGAGATATCATTGAGTTCCTTTCTACTTCAAGTAAGCAACAAATACCGAGAACATGTATTGGATGTTTCAGTTATACATGTAAATATCATTGAGTTCCTTTCTACTTCAAGTAAGTAACAAATACCGAGAACATTCTAAATACAGTAATGAATAGTGAGTACATTTTCTGGATACTTCAAGTAAGTTACGAACACTGAGGATGTTTCATTTAGCAAACTAAAGAACAAGACATATTATATGGATATTACACTGGGGACGTTTATATTAACTTCTGATCAAAGCAAGTTAACAACACAGATAAGAACTAGATGTTAATCCTGTAATTAGAATAGCTAATTTTATACGGTTACTACGTTCTTACTTACGAAGATTAGAATGCATTGTTTCATCAACTAGATATCTTCATTGTTAACATCTTTGACTTTTAAATCCTAATAAAATACCTCAAGAGATTCGACCAGCTTAGAAATTTAGGTTATTATAAAAGATATAATAAACTAAAAATGAAAAATAATCCTTATAAAAATATTCATTATAATAAAAAATAATGAAAGTAGGTATATAATGGTTGGAGACGACTTGAATGGGTAATGAAGAAAAACTTTAATATAAGTTTAACATAACTGCAAATGTACAACGTTTCGACAAGGTTTTGTCATCATCAGGTACCTGATTATAAATTAATAATAATATATTAAACATACTACGACATATGTCTAACACAACTAACCCAACTTTAATTCCTCTAACAAACACACACGCATCCAAGCAGATGGAGCGGATAGCCGGAAGGAATATATAAAGGTAAACCTTAAGTATACTAGCCGACATGTTTAAGCAGTAATTAAATTAGAGAAAGCTCACATTAATAAGACTTTAAAAAAAGAAGTAATAGTAATTATGACAATTAAATTAATCAAGAGAAACCAGGTCCGGCTCTAGCTCCTCTGTCTTTGTAGATGGGGAGGGGGGAGGGCAGTGGAACTTTTCTTGACTCTTCTTAGCGATTAAAAAAAATCATACGATTTTTTTTTGAATTGATAATATGAATTTTAAACCGCTAGGGAGAGTGAAATTTGAGGGTGCACGACCCACCCCTTAGCTCCAGCCCTGACAAACACTAATGTAACTAAACTAATGACGTAATGCTATAATAATAATAAGAACTGTTAGACAACTTACATTAATTTTAGTAAAACTTTAAACTAATGATAGGAAAACTCATGATGGCTGCCATACTACAGTTGTTCGTTATTACCTTAAAAAAGTATTTCAAAAATTAAGGTGTAAACGAGATAATATTCAAAAGTTAGATATTTTGTAAAACTATTAGTCCCAAACTGGTGGTACTTAAGATATTGTTAGATATTTTGTTGGTAAAAGAGTAGCCCAAGAGTTGGCGGTGGGTGGTGATGACTAGCTGCCTTCCCTCTAGTCTTACACTGCTAAATTAGGGACGGCTTTGGGGCTAATAGTTTTACAAAATATTTAACAATATCTTGAATACCACCAGTTTGGGACTAATAGTTTTACAAATATCTAACAATATCTTAAATACCACCAGTTTGGGACTAATAGTTTACAAAATATCTAACAATATCTTAAATACCACCAGTTTGGGACTAATAGTTTTACAAAATATCTTGTTTGTTTGTTTGTTTTGGAATTTCGCGCAAAGCTACACGAGGGCTATCTGCGCTACTGGTGGTATTCAAGATATTGTTGCATTTCCCACGAAATTGAATAAATCTGGTACAAGAAATCTTATTTGTGCAAAATGAGAATAAGTTTATGAGTCCTTTTCGTTTAATCTCCTCATACTGAATAAATTATTGTACCATAACGTATATGGAATAGTTGTATTCGGAAATGGAAAATGTATAACTTGAAATTTAAAAGTGTCTATTTTATTTATTTTTTTTATTTTCGATGTTTATATCTAAATTCAGGAAGTGTGCTTTGTTTGTAGTGAAAGTGCTCTTTTTTCTTTCCAAAATTAGTTCTGGTGGGTAAGTTCCCTGATGATCCAGCGGTAAGCGTACGGGCTTACAACTTTAAAATCTTGGATTTGGATTCCCGCGGTGGACAGGGCGCAGATAGTCTATTGTATAGCTTTGCGCTAAAACAACAACAACTGGTGGATCAATGTGTTTGGTAGTGTCAAGAAATTTTCAATAATTTAGTAAATGAATATAGTCAAGATGTATACAAGCGTGACTAATGTGCTAGGCTTTTCTGAATAAGCTTTGTTATGAACAAAAATACAGGTTCGAATGAATATAAATCTATGACTTGCAGGTTGAACTTAACTCCTAAAGGTATTCCCTGTATTGCCTCCAGTAGCTCAACGTATAAGTCTGAGGGCTTACGGCGCTACAAATCGGGGGCTCGATACCTACGGAACAACGCAGATAACCCATTCTGTAGCTTTTTGCATAACAACAAATAAATTCACTGTATTTTTGAAGAAGTGTTGACCGAATTGTACAGAGTGTTTTCATTTAAAAAAGGTTTATTAGAATTCTTTTATTGCGAAACATTGGCATACTGCTTTTTGGATACATCAGAAATTAGAATACGCAATGATATTAGTTATAACGCGTTCATTTGATTACTACTGTGGATTGGCTTTGTTTCATCGTGTATACCACAAAACTGACCCCGTGATATTGTCTCCTTAAACTGAGAAAACAACAACAAAAAACACATAAACTGAGGTATAAGAAAACGCTAAATACTTTCCAACAGATATTTTAAATCATTAATGTAGTTTCTCTATAGGAAACACATTTAGGATAGGTAAGAAGGAAAACTCAGTTTCTTTAAAACTAGGATTAAAAACAAATAATAAGTATAGGACGTACACGAACTTCTGAGTGAAGTGAAGACGAGTGTTTAATAACATATTGTTGTATTCTATATTTTCAATGTTATAATTAATTGTTTCCGAGAGGAAGCTGCTAGTTAGGATGATGTTTTGAGATCTAGAAAATTCATAAAAGTAGCCCTAGAATACCTACAAAGTTCATAATGATTTACTAATCTAGAAATTTCGTGGAATCTGGAGGAACGAGAATGTGTTATAAATACGAGTAATCAGTGTATGAAGATTCAATGAGAAGTCACTTAAATCTTCAGTCAGTGTTTCAGTTCTGTTCTGCTGTTCGGTTACTCGGTGATTTACGTATTCATTAATCGATCAAAGCTAAGTAAATTAAGATTAGGTACTATTAGCAAGGAAATTCTGCTGAAATGCTCTTTGAGAGCTTAGGCCTAAAACTTGGGTCAAAGTCAATGTAGCCTGTAGCAAACATTATAGAAGAACAAATTAATTCGTTATCGTTAAGCAGACTGCATTTCGCGTTTTTTTTTTGTTTTTTTGCTAAATAATCCCAAAAAGCTCGCATAATGATAGTACAACTTTATAACAATATTAACCACACCATATTTGCTATATCTATTGCAGACGATGCCTTTAGCCAAATATCAAGATTATTCAGGCCGTCTGGGATACAATAAATATTAGTTGTGATTAAGATGTTGTATATATTAGCAAATTACTTTAGCAACAGTTGTTTCGTTGGGAACTGGATGATACTGGTGAACTGTAATTTTATTTATGTCACTACTTAATAGAAGCCCCACAGTGGTACAGCGGTATATCTACTGACTTACAATGCCAGAATCCGGGTTTCGATACCTGTGGTGGGCAGAGCTTTGTGCTTAATTACAAACAAACAAACAAACATAATAGAATTAGGCAGTGGGGTTATTTCAACAAAACCTTGGAAGAGGGAATTGAACCACAACTTCTGCAAAATATATGAACTGTTGAAGACGTGGAAATTTCGACTTTTTACTTTGTATGTTTTAAGATTAATAATATCCTATAAACATAGCCCATTAATCAGATGTTTCACATTTCTAAAAAAAAAAAAGGTTCTTGTTATAACACAAAGTATTGACATACATTATGTCCGGCACTTTCTTATTGAGTTATAAAAGGAGAAGGATTTTACCTTTAAAAACTTATTGTTATTAGAGGTTGGCTCGAAACTGTTGATTAAGAAGTCGTTTGTCAATAAATCAGCCGTTGTTTTAATAAAGATGAAGATATGATTTAGGGTTACTTTACCAAAAACACATAAACATGATGTGAGCAGAAGCACAATTTACAAACACAAAATGTGTTATGCTCTAAACCATTTGGTAATCTTATTTGTTGTTCAGCATAAAGCCACAAAATGTGTTATCTGTGCTGTATTCACTTCGAGCATCGAAACCCGATTTTTAGCGTTATAAAATAAGCCTTCAGACTTACTGCTGAGCCACCGGTGGACCCATTGATTAAAGACATTTTCCAGGAACTTAAATTTAATTATCATAGTTTTGACGACTATTAATTATGCATCTACAGTTTTGTGTTTACTCTGAGTGAAAAGGGACTCCGAGTTATCTGCGTTTCGCTTTCTTATTGAAATTAACTCATTCAGAGTATCTAAATACTTATTGAAAATTATATTAAGCATAAAGTGCATTATAAAATTTATATTTTAGTTGACTAACACATACACACGTTTGTGTGTGTCCGATTCTTATCCAAACAAAATGTCTTCAAGGAAGTTATATCGCAGTGTTGATATGGACGATGATGTCATTGTGCGGAGATGTTACAAAGCTCTTGTTGACAGCAGGGGTGAGTGACTACCTTTACACAGTTAGTTACCTGCTGTGATAGGAACGTGTAACTTTGCTTTAGAGAAGTAGAATGTTCAAATAAGACATGGGTTAACATTTCTTGGAAGGTTAAAAAAATATTCATCGCAAAATCGGCTATATTAAAATTACTTACTAGTACGGTTTCGTTGAGATAAGTACATAATCGAGAGAAACAAAAAGATCTTACTGGTGTGAGTACAGATTTAGACCTAAAGAGCTAAAGGGTATGGCATCGAAAGAACGAACCTATTTGTGAGTGTATGTGCAGAAACATTTTAAAACCTAGAAGCAACTTCTTGCTCTTTCTTACATTTTGATAGGAAAAGCTTTAGGTAGACTGCAACTCATGTTGTAAGTTTTAAAGCTGATGTTGTTACTAATTAAACCACTGGGTAAGCTAGATCAACAGAAACAAATTGTTGTAGCCCCCTTCCTCAATGCCTCAGTGGCAAGATTGAGGGCTTATAATACTAAAACTCGAGATTTGGTTCCTCTAGTAGGCACATAGTAGATAGCATGTTGTGCAGTTTTGCGCTTAAAAACAAACAAACAAAGAAAAAAAATGTTGTAAAATTTTCATGGTTATGCTATAAACTATTTATCCGTCTGGTTGCAAAATTTTAGACATTATATAGTTTTAGTATTATGTATTTAGTTATGTATATTTTGTAATAATAGTATATATATCAGTGTGAAATGTAAAACTGAAACGCATATGTTGTGGTCTGAGTTAGTTAGGTTAAAGTTCACCCTATGTTGGCTGTCATGGATTCAACCTAAATCAAAAGTGTAATTATTCATTCTAATATTCTAGAGTGAAATGCACATTTTACTAAATACAGTTTTTTAGAATAGAAAGTTTGTCTTCCTTTAATGTTGTTTACGGTAATTTGACCAATGGCAACAACGGTAACAATGTTACTTTTTTTCTAAATGTTGTACTTTTTTTAATTAAGGATTTTGTGACGACATTTAGACGGCAAATTCACAACTATCCAGCTGAGAATTGTACTTAATTACTGGGATGTGTGTTATTTATATATATAAAAAAGTAGTTGGAAAATCACAGTAATTTTAATTAATTGAAACTGAATTTTGTAACTTAAAGCGTTAAGTTGTAAAATATACTACACTTCAGAATAACTAAGAGTGTAATAATTGTATTACTGCAGTAACGTTAAAATATATCTAGTAGCATATTATGTCGTAAGGTTTTAACACCTCACAGTTTTTAATCAAAACTAGCATTTCATTTCATTACATCGTCTCACGAGGAAGCCTGATAAGTTTTAGGGTTGTTTTTTTTTATTGACTTTCGGAAGTTTGAATATATTATGTGTATTGGTAGTCTAGGTAAGACAATTACATCATAACATTGGGTAGGGGTATGACATAAAGACTGAGCTATAAGCATGTAAACAAATATTTTTTGTACGATTTAATTTTCTAACAATTCAGAATCACACAAGTGACATAACAGAAACAGTAGCAAAAACAGTCTTACATCTGGCAAAGTAACTATCTTTAAATCAGAAGAAGAATACACTTAAAAACAAGAACTATCTTTGAAATATACTAGGCAAATCCGAAGTGCTTGCGTATGGGTATTTCTGTTTTCTTTTCACTAGTAATAACTAACTTTGAACTCAAGAACATGTTTATGTGTTACTACTTGAAAAGACTAGTACAGTAACATTTGTTTCAAATGCAAAATATATGTGAAAATGTAGACTTTGTTAGACTTTATTGCTTTTTTATTTATTTCTCAAACTGATGATGACAAAACCTTGTCAAAACGTTGTACATTTGCTGTTATGTTAAACTTATATTAAAGTTTTTCTTCATTACCCATTCAAGCCGTCTCCAGCCATTATTACTCCCAAAGTGGGTTCCTCGTCATCGAATTTGAACCCTTGAGAAAAGTAAAAATTTAACCACACTCTTTATTTTTTCTGGAAATAACATGTTTTCTCTCAAATTACTAAAAAGTGCCAGCTTCCAAAGTTCACGGTAACTCATTCCATAAATAAATCATCCTGTTAGAAAAAAAAACTATCTTAACTGCAGCCTAGTATATATATTTTGCAAATCTTAAATTTAAATCCTCTCATCCTATTATTATCAAAATATATAGCAAAGAAACCAGAGACCTTTATCCTATTGATTCCCCAGATAATCTTGTACAATTAAATACGATCACCTCTTGCCCTTCTTTTCTTAAGAGTGCATGAACTATCTTAGCTAACCCTATGAGGTTAGACTTTTATACCTGGAATCATTCTTACCGCCCCTCCTCTGAACATTTCCAATAAGTCAATAATATCCTTCTAGATAAGGAGCCCAAAACCGTACACATTTTTGCTAGTGAAGCCTATCTAATGATTTGTATAAAGAGATAAGTACCTATTTTGGTTGGTAGTCAATATGTCTATAAATATACACTAAAATTCTATTTGCTTTATTGCTTCGATGCCTTGAATGACGTATTCAGCACTATGTCAAGATCCTTTTTTTTCAATCATGTTATTGAATGGATTCTTATATGTGATATAAGTTATGATAACACAAATGCATTTACTACAATAGAAGTCCAGTTGTCACAGATTTGTCCAAATTACCATTTGATACAAATTATTCTGTAATACCTCAACATCCTCAAGATAACTAGAAATAACCAAGAGTTTAATGTCATTGGTAAACTTTACTTGTTTACTAATGAAGCCCTTATTAATATCGTTAATGTAAATAAGAAAAACAAAGGCCCAAGCACTGACCCCTGCAACATGAGCACTCCACTAGTAACAAAGACCCAGACTGACTAGAATCCATTAAGAACAACCTATGGCTTTCTCCCCTCCAACCACCCTATAATCCAGTAAACTAGTTTATCCTCAAACCATAATGTTTTATGTGATACTTTATCAAAACCTTTTGAAAGTCTAGGTACACCATTTCCACACACTTTTCCACTTTTCTATATAATAAGTAACGTCTTCCAAAAAAGTTAATAAATTAGTAAGACAAGATATGCCTTTAGTGAATTTATGCTGCCTTTATTGTATAATACCATATTTCACTAAATGACTTTGAAAAGCCTTATAGTATTCTTTAGTGTTTAGTACATTGTGTGTATTGGCTCTTTCTTGTTCACAAACTCAGTCAATACACAAAAAGTACAAAACAATAATCTTTAATAAGAACAAAGTCAGAGATGAACACAAGACAAAACAAGGACAAACATTTTTAGTTAGTGTGTGAAACAGGTAAGAGAGAGAATGGAAAAAGAATCCTTTATTAATTCTCTCTCACTAGTTCTGTGAGCCTCTCCCCCCCCCCCCTCCAACCCCCCATCTCGCACACCTGTAAGCTAAAAGTAAAGAAAGTTAAACTATAGTTAAAGGGCTCGACAGTGTTAAACTAAAATAAGTTAAATATTTTCATTTCAACAACCTCAAAAGTTCTAACATCTGCACCTCGTCCACGTGACTTCAAACCACTCATGTTCGAACACAGGGGCGGGGAGTCCCAGTAACATTACACAATTCGCCAACAGAAAAGATAGTTGTCTATTTCGAGACACCAAGAGTGAATTCACAGCTATTCTTCCTGTAAGAAAAGGTGCTTAATTTCCAGTTAGTGTATTTAGTCCTGTGTGCAGCTAATGTAAGGAGAAGTTTGATGTTTACTTGAGCAGCTCTCAAACTGAACTGAAAGAAAACAGAAATTTCGAAATATTTACACATTAACTAAGTAGGTATGAAATATATGGTACTGTTTTCTACTACAATTTCTTTTATCAGACTCTCTAGAACTTTATCTATTACATAGGTAAAATCAACTTCCAGAGCAACACTTATTATCATCTTAATAACTCTCCAATCCTCAAGCATCGTCTATCCATCATTAGACTCTATTCTTGGAGAACGTTGTAAGTACTCAAGATACGATTGGATCTTTAATGTGCAACTGTCATGGCTATAACTCTTTTATAACATGGAAGAGAAATGTATCTTTATTCAGGTATACAACTGTACTTAGATAGACGATTTTCATGAATGAAATTGTAATTTTAAGCAGTGGTTCCCAACCTATTCAAATCACATACCCTTGGTCAGACATTTTGAACCAGCAGCACACCTCTGACGCATATGATTTGTTAAAATCGCTTAAGAATGACTTATACTGATGATAAGGTGAATTAAGAAAACTAATTCAATGGTGAGTCAACAGTATGCGAAAATTGAAGACTGGATAGTGAAATACATTTGGTAACTCACCGAGACTGCCTTCCAATTTTGAGGCGTATTGTTTATTTTCTTTTTTTATTAATGTTTTTCAAAACTGAGAAAAACTACCTTAGACGATCATTCATGGTCAAGATCAGCACAGGTATGTCTTCGTCTGTATGTGGCCACCACATTAGATAATTCGTTAAATACATTTTCACAATGTTTGATGAGCTAAACATTTACAGAAGTTGAGATGATGGAAAATCTGGTTTCCCTTTTGTAATAATTTGATTGTTTTCTTGGCGTGGGGGAGGTGGCAACCTGGAAAGTTTTGGTTGAAAGATTGAACTAAAATGTAGTTTTACGGCAAGTTAATTTTTGATCAGAGTCACCTGAGTATTTGTCCGATGTAGTTGTTCAGACATTAATTTGACTTGCTCTTGCTACACCATACAGAAAAACCAGCCAATAGTATTTGTTCTACCATATACAAATCATCATGTGCTATCTTTTATTGTTGTTGTGATTGAACTAAAGATATGTTTTGGTTTAAATCTGAATAGTTGTGTCTAGTCTCTGTTGTATTTTGTCAAATTTATATTTCTTCATGCTCTGCATATAATTTCACCGTTTCCTCTAACTGTCATTGTGTTTTATTAGAATAGCGACAAGCCTCTAAAGGACTGACGCTATTAAGTCTGTGGCAAGCGCAATGTTAACTGAGCTATCAACTATGGATTTTTCAACTAAATATTTCTCAAAATATATTTTTATTCATTCAAAAAATGTCTTTCTTTTATGTCAGTTATTTATTTTATCCTTTTTTATGTAATTTTATGTTGGTTTGAGTAATAGTGTTATAGTCAGTTAAAATGCCTTGTTGTGTAAAAACTATATAAAATTTTAAAACTGCTCGTCACAACCTGATTTCTAATCTCTTTTGCAAAATGTAAAAGTGAATGAGTGTTTGTTTATTTTAGCACGATGCTATACAGTAGATAATCTGTGATCTGCCCACCAATAGATATCTAACCCGGGATTTTAGCGAAATAAGTCCATAAATTTACAGCTGACCCACTGGCGGATGAATGAGAGTATGCTTAGTTTCTCTGATTACAAAATAAATTCTTTAATAGATTAAACTTTTTTAAGCTCTATATTTTGAGAGTTTCTGAAGCAAGTTGATAAGGTTGCTCACAACAGTAGATTTCGCATTTACTCACAAATTCATTCATTGTAAATTATTTTAAACAGCTTTAAAAGAAAATATACTTAACTTTATTAAACCATTTTGTTGCCAAAAGTAATACACTTTTTTTCCAATTTAACTTGCAGCTTCGTTTAGATATTCATTACTTAGTTAAACTAATAATTAAATTTTTGAATTTCAGATCATCTTACATTTTCCTGTTGATTTATCATTGACTTATACGGAAAAATCAATCCTTAGCAAAGGTCTGAAATTCGATTCAACCAGAAAGTCTATTGAGACGACCTAGAGAAGACCTAGAGAAAATTTACCGTAGGTTAAGGATCAATGCTTGTTTTAAAAAATCAATTCTTTCTACAAACGTATCTAACAGAAAATAAATTCTCTGTGAGAATAATCTCATCTCGACATTAGCGACAACTAAAATCCAGATGTGGATCAACAACTCCAATCAGACCATGTAAATACTTCAAACAATGATGGCGAACATTTGACTTCCAATATGATGCTTCTTCTCCGTCAGGACCATCACCTTCAATATTTAAGTTCACCTCCTAATCAAGACCACCTCTGGGATTTCAAGAGATAAAAAAAATCGACGTGGACATTACCAAGTGAAACCTTCACTAGTTTATAATAGTTTATACAAAAATACCGTAATGATATAGATAACTTATATTTACATGGTTAACCTAAACACAATAACCTGGCCGTTGATTAGCAAAAAACCTTACAAAAATGTCTAAACAACAATACATCATAATTAAACCTGTCCATAAAAGTGGCGTAATAGTATCTTAGTGCAAATATTTCTACGATGCTGAAGCTGAAGAACCAGTTACTAACATCAGTTTCTACAGTTCTCTAACCACCTACCTATCCGACTACATCGTTCAACCTCAAAATTATAACAACCATTAATGATTTGATTCACATAGGTAACTTGCTACCGGACGCTAATAATTTAATTGTTAGTAATCCCAGAACCCCAGAATTTTACTTTATTTGTAAAATTCATAAACCAGAGAACCTTGTTCGTTCAATTATATCAATTTGTAAGGACTCACTGAATGAATTTCATCTTTCCTTGACGATGTCCTTAAACCCATTGTTTCACCTCTTTCCATTTACTTAAAAGTTTAATTTCTATAGTGCATGTTGCTTTCTAATAGTGAACGTTATATATTTGCCACAGACGTTAAAACACTCTACACATCAATTCCCCATGACGAAGGTATGAAAGCCCTCACACACTACCTGAGTCTGCGATCTTCATTAAGCCCTCCAACCCATACTCTCTTCCGAGGAA
>NW_013665661.1:1470390-1476265 GCF_000517525.1 Limulus polyphemus | reverse complement strand
ATGATGACAAAACCTTGTCGAAACGTTGTACATTTGCTGTTATGTTAAACTTATATTAAAGTTTTTCTTCATTACCCATTCAAGCCGTCTCCAACCATTATTATACTCTCTTACATTTTGTCGGACTTATATCAATCCTGAACGGGTTTTACTTTAATGGCGAGTTTTACCAACAAATAAAAGGTGTTGCTATGGCCACTAAAATTGGCCCTTCTTATGCTCCATTATTTGTTGGATATGTATGGGAAATCTCCGTTTTTAGCAGAGTTCCACAGATAAAGGAATTTGTATTGCCCAGTACATTGTTGCCCGAAAAAGACTCCGGTAAGAAGGCCGAAAGCTCGCAAACAAAATAAAAGTATTTTAACCTTGAGAACTGATCCGTGTATAATTCTACATATTAGTTTACCTACTTTATGAATCAGGTACACTTTGTTGTCACAGAAAGAAATGTTTATTTTCGTTTTATAAGTCTTTCTTTTTCACAATTTAATAATTAATTTCCATTCATTAAATTATTGTATCTCACTGTACATTTTTGTTGTAAACTATATATTTAACAGGAAAGGAAATGGGTTTTTGGAACACGCTTAGAAGGAACAGTGGGGTCATAGATATGAAAAAGCAAATAGAAAAGATAGGGATTCTTATTTTATATTCTAGCTTGTCAATATCGGTAATTTGAGTTCCTAATTTGCAAGAAACTATAGACTTTGTACTTGGACATCATAATCATCTAATTTGAACCAATGCTGCATTCAACATATCACGTGACACAAAAAATCGATACTTAGGATTTTTAATATTTACTTTTAAATTAAGAAATTAAGTAATGTATAATACTAAAATTTGAATTATAGTCTACAATTTCATACCAAAATATTGATATAAAGTTATAAAATAGTAGTTCAATAAAATTTTGAATGCGAGTCAATAAACGCGATGACATGGCCTTTGACCCGTAACGATAGGGTTAATAAACATATTCAGTGAAACTAAACACAACCAATGAGGAAAAAAAGCAAACTGAGAACTAGGTACACCGTGTGTACCTGCGTGTACCACCTTTTCATCGACGACCTAATCTTTAAATAAAATAAAGACTTGTATCTCTAGAATGAACCGTTATCAACAGGTTATCGATAGCCACTGACGAAGCAAAATATTAAACTAATAAAGATACTTTCTGAAAATATGGGTTGTTATTTTACTTACATTATTAGAAATGTATAGTGAAAGTTGTTTTGTTTTTTGTAGTTAAGCATAAAGCTACACTATACAATGGGCTATTTATGCTGTACCCACCACTGGTATCGAAACCTGGTTTTTAGCGTTATAGGCCTTCAGACTTACCGCTGTGCCACTGGAGGTCTATGTCTAGTAATAAACTTCAATTTGCGTTAAACAAAATTCTGAATAACAATATCTCTTACTAATATTTTAATTAAGATGTTTGTTTGCTAGAAGGAGCGTGTCATTATGTTATAAAGGACTGGTATGGTCTGGTGGTTAGGGACCTCGACTCTCAATCTGCGGGTCGGGTTAAAATCCCCGTCACCGAACATGCTCGTCCTTTCAGCCGAAAGGTCATTATGATCTGGCGGTTAATTCCACTATTCATTGGTAAAGGAGTAGCCCAGGAGTTGGCGGAGGGTGGCGTTGACTAGCTGCCTTCCTTTTAGTCTGTCCCTTCTAAGTTAGGGACGGCTAGCGCAGATAGTCCTCGAATAGCTTTGCACGAAATTCTAAACAAAACAAAACACAAAACTACATAATAATGCTGACATAATGATCTAGAAATTTCCTGTAATAAACAGAAAACAATATTGATATAAATACCAGACTGCGTGACATATTCAGTAAATGAGTAATTAGTTAGAGATACAGTTCAGTATCAGTTAGTGTTAGACAATATAGTTAGGACGTTTTCCATTCAGTTAATAGCCGGTGTGTTGCTTATTGATCAATTAGAGAGAAAATTCTGTAATTAGGTATGTAAAGGTGTACGTACTGTTAGTTCCGAAATTTCTGTTAGAGCTTCATATGTGAAGTTAGGACTACAAATGAATATAGCCTGTAATGATGCAAATATTATGGAAGAAATAAATTAGTTCGTTATCGTTAAATGGACTGGATTTGACATACTTATACCAAATAATCCAAAAACCGGCTCAAAGATAGATTGTGAGTTGAATTTTGCGCGAAGATACGCAGGGAATATCTGCGTTATCCATTCCTAATTTATAAGTGATAAACTAGAGGAAAGGCAGCTAGGTAACACCACCCACCACAAACTCCTGGACTACTCTAATCAAATAGTGAGATTAATCATTACATTATAACACCACCACAGCTGACCTAATCATCACATCATGCCACGCCCCACATAGATAGAATATTTTGCAACAATATCATTGGCTGCATGCATCCATTCTCTTTTAGTTTGTATATCTAATTATTTTACTGCCCTCTTTCATGTTCTACTTAATTTTTTTACTTAGTTTTATTTATTTACTCTAATTTGTTGCCTTTTTACTTGATTTTCTATCTATTCAAATTGTACTCAACTAATTATTGTTTTTATTTTGATTGTGCTTTTATTATTTTATTTGCTTAAGAATATTGTTATAAACTATATCTATAATGTTCTAATTTATTTAATTTATATGTTGGCTAAAGGGAGCATGAGGTTAAAATAAAACAAGTCCTAGAAATATCTAGATCAAATATAGATTATAAATGTGAAGTTCCATGAAACTTCGTTAGACTAGTTAGAGAATGTGATGAAATTTACTCAAAAATATTGTTAAGAGAGTATAAAGTTATTTGAAAAATGGGAACTTTTCAAGATAGATTAATTAGTTAATGTGCTTTCGGGACGTATTTAGGTCTATGTTTGTTATAGCGCATATTGAATTACGAGTAAATTGATTTGTTTTACTTCAGCTGTTGTCATTGGTAACATAGGCCTACAACAAGTTACGATAATGTACAAGTGTTCATGTTTGTAGAAACGTTAAAAGAGGAAATAAAGTAATTTGATCTTGTCACGTTTACCTAAGTTTAATTTATTTTCACCAGATAACTTACAAGAACCTGCCAAAAAAAAAAGAAAGAACAACGTCACCACACTGGTGTCGGAAGGGAGATATTTCATGAAAATAAATGAAAACTTTTAGTATTTTAAATAGATGCTCAATTGCTGAAAATGACAACCGTAATGTTCAAGAGTGAAAGTAATGTATTGCTTCAAATTATTAACATAAGACCAAAAATAACGGGACACAAAATTAGAAGACAGGGATACATAGTTAAAAGAAAACGAAGATACATTTATATATAATTAAAAGAAGACCAGGAAGAGGGAGATAATAAAATAAAAGAAGATCATGAAGAAATTTACAGAAAATAAAAGAAGATCAAGTAGAAAGAGATAGAAAATTAGAAGAATGTGACAGAAATTTAAGAGAGAAGTTAAAAAAAAGACATATCATTTAAAGAAGAATTAGAATCAATAATAAATCCAAGAGAATACAAGATCCATGAAACTGTTGGAGATGTACAGTGAGATTACAACAATATGATTGAATAAGTAAAAAGAGACTGTAATGACAGAACTGAAAGAAGACATAACATGATAGAAAATAGTATTATCAAGGTAAAAAAGAACATCAATCACAGAATAGAGCATCTGAAAAATAAAATATTAAACCAGCCCCAGCTCTTTCTGCATCATCTCAAGTTTTCCAACCGAAAACACAATCTGTTACCAGATAAGGAATAACAGAACATATTTGGTCTACACATATTATCACTACTGCTGTACCACGTGTTACTGAAGGACTTTCCTGAACTACTCCAGCCATGACACTACCAAAGCAAGTTCCCAATTTCATCTGGCCAATTCAACATTGGCCAATAGGCTATGACAGAAAGATACCATGGGAGTCAAACCAGGTTCAATTCAAAATCATTTCAACAGTGAATGAGTGACATAGTGAACAACAAGCCATCCTTCTTTCTGTCCATCTAAAAGGACCAGGTTTAATAACATTAAGTAATCTTCCAGCTGAAAGCCATAACAACTATCAAGCATAGGCAGCAGCTTTATCCAATGGGGTTGGAGTGTTACATTAGGAAGAAGTATCCAGAACAAAGTTCCAAAATGGGGTACAAAGGGGAAAAGATACCTCAGCTGAACTTGCAGAAAATTTGAAACTATCTTACAATGCTCCTTGTGAAATAACGGATATGTTAGCACAAGACTAGTTTATAGATGTCATAACAGAGAAAGATCTGAGAATTGGACATAAGCAAAGTAAGTGTACATCTTTAAAGGAAGCTCTGCAGTTGGCAATGGGAATAGAATCTATTAAGGTCACAAATACGCTACTAATAGCACCATCTAGAAGTTATGAGAATATTAAATCCATTAGTATTGAAACATCAACTCCCTCTAACAATTGTCTAGAGAACTGAAAGAATTAATCAGATGGCTAGTTAAACAGGACAGAGAAAATAAACCAAAAAATAATAGATGCTTCAATTGTAACTTGAAAGGATATATTGCCAGGAACTGCAGGCAAAGGCCTCTATGGAATAAGAGCTCTTAAGGGGTATCAGAAAGAATTAACTATTATAAGTGTGAGAAACCTGGCCATTACAGGAATGAATGTTGTTATCAAGACAAGGAGACAGAGTCCATTTAGATTAAAGGAACAATACAGAGCTAATGATACAACAAGAAAATAGGAATTAGTTGAATTAGTATGATGAAGCTCAACTGGAAATACTCCATCTACCACGAAAAAGAAAATAAGTTCATTATTTGAGGAAAATTATTCTAGTGTTCATTGATGGACAACTTTGAAATATGTTGATTGACATTGGTTCCAAATCTACAATTGTTTGTCCTCATTTGTTAATGAGAAATTGCTTCCAGAGATGAAGGAAAAAGAGGAATTGATGCAAACAACAGGTGGAGATAAAGTTCCTGCAAAAGTAAAGTTGGAAGTTACTTTCACTATAGTGAAGTTAAAAGAAAGATACCTAATACTGTGCACTATGTGGCAATTACTACACTGGAGGTGGAATGTCCAGTGGACACAAAGCTACTGCAAAACAAAAGTTAGAAGTTACTCTTACTATAGAAAGCTTCTCTGTGCCACATGGGGTGTGGGTACTTGACATCAGGGAAGATTGCACTTGTGAACTAACATCATGTGAAGACATGGATATGAGGTCAGGCTAGTGTACTGCATGGTAATTACTACACAGAGGTGGACTGCCCAGTGGAAACAAGAATGGTGGTCATTGTATTACTAAGAGATGAGATACTTATATGAGAAGTTAAAAGAAATGCTTCATCTAGTGACTGGGGTATTGTGAAACCAAATATTCTAGCATGTCATGAGGAATTTCAGCTTGGAAGAGTTCTCCTGGAAGTTTAAAATAAAAATATCATGCATCCTTTTACCCAGGAAAAACTCAAATTTTCTTTTGATAAAGCAAAAGGTAGCTGTGCTGTAAGTACTGATAAAACTAGATTCCATTGAGATGACATAGTATGACTGAACAGTTCTTTACATGAGATAGTTCAAACTCCAAAGTTAAGTAGGTGTTCAGAGAAGAGGAAATGCAAGCCAAAGGGCATCCATCATGATCATCTTTGGAAGTACACCAGTGAGAGAATGGCTAACTGGGTCACCCGAAAGAAAAACTTGTCAGTGGAAACTTAAACAGCTGAGGAGCTCATATTTCCTGTCAAGACCATTACTTCGAGAGGATAATATAGTGTTACGTCTCCGTTTATTAATTGATTTTCCGTAACTTCGTTCCGATGAAACTTAAGCGACACAAGTCTTTACTCAATAAA
>NW_013665661.1:1456713-1469430 GCF_000517525.1 Limulus polyphemus | reverse complement strand
GATCTCGATGACGCAACAATAGCTTGAAGCCACCAGTGGATTCACCTAATCACCTACCCAGGAAGGACTTACACAGTGACAAGATGGCCAATGAAAACAAGGGGCAAAATGCCATCCCATTTGTATAGCATGGAATTGGAAGAGAAAACCACCAAAAATACTTTGAATGGACAATTTAGTGTGACATTTTTGTATTAAGATTTGTCAGAGGGTTTCACAATCCAGGAATATGAAAGTGTTCCAAGCTATATTTATAATGTATAATTTATTTAATTTAGATGTTAGTTAGAGGGCATATGATGTTAAGATCAAGCAAGAACTAGAAATATCTAGAACAAGTGTATTTTATTAATACAACGTTTTGTGAAGCATCATTATATTTGTTAGAGAGTGAGATGAAAGTTAGTCAAGGATATAGTTAAGAAAGAATATAGAGTTTGTTTTCATGAAGTAATTGGATCTGTTTGCCATTGCACATTTTGAATTACGAATAAGTTGGGTTGTTTAACTTTAGTTAATATAATTTGTAACGTAGACCTACAACAAGTTACAACAGTGTATAAGTGCCCAAGTACTGAAGCCCGTGAACCGCAAAGTGGAAAAAAAGAGGGTCTATATTATTGAACATAGGTAAATCATAAAATAGATAAATAATAGCTTTGTTTTGCTTTCATAACTGAACAATCTTTAATTTAGACTAGTATTGGTAATACTCACCTGTAATATCCACATATGGGAATGGCAGGTGTCACACAGTGTCGAATAGTGACATCAAAGGGATGCGTCATCACTGTGTCATTATCTTGCACATACAAGATGCCACTTTCAATTTATATATATGTATATATATATATATTCTTTGTGGTTCAGGTTTTCTGTACCAAAGTTTGTAGAAACTTTGGAAAATGAAATGAAGTAATTTGTTCTTGTCACAAGGAGTCCCCGGCTACATTCCTTCGTGGCTCAGCGGTAAGACAGATGGCTTATAACGCTAAAAATCGGGTTTCTGTTAGGCAGAGTATTCTGCACAAATAACTCATTGTGTACCTTTATGCTTTAAAACAAACAAAATCTTCACATTTACTGAAAGTTGAATTATTTTCATCAGATAACTTAAAAGAACCCGTCAACGAGAAAACAACGTTATCACAATACGTTCTCGAGTTTTCAGGCAGCACAATGTTTTTTCTACATTTTTCTTTTCCTCTATCTTTTCTATAAGCGGTTTTTTCTTACTGGAAACATAATAAATGGCTGTTGCATCAACCGTTGTTTTCAAAGTCGTCAATGAACTTATTTTCAAATTGGCGAATGTTTTATCTTGTTTGCTTTCATCTAATTTTTTTATTTCATCGCCCATGTAATTCTTTTACAAACAGAGGTGAATATATATTCACGAGTGTTTGTTCATTACTGTGAACGAAAGTTTAATAATATTGAGTTCTATACGACTTTATCGCTTCATTTTACTTTATTGTTGTTGTTGTTTGTTATTAAGCACAAAGATACATATAGCGCTATCCGTGCTCTGCCCACCACGGGTATCGAAACCCGGTTTCTAGCAGTATATGTCCGCAGACATACCGTTATGCCACTGGGGGGCTTTAGTTTATTACGGAGCATAAAAAATAGTAATGTTAATATGACATTTTAGTAACGTGTATCTGTGAATGGTGATAATAGCAGAATACTCACATGGCATAGGTTTAATAATATTAATAAAAATAGCAGATACCAGTAATTGGATTTATGGAGTTATGTTAATTTTTCGGGATGAAGCTCGTTTTCAACGTAGCGTCACTGAAATATTTATTAGTTTTTACCTAACAATAAATTTATTGTTAATAATATTTTGAAAATATTTTGTGTTTGTTGTGCAACTCGAAGTTGAAAGTGTAGTTACTTGGTGAAACTGAAAGTTGGAGCTGTGAAAAGATAAACATCCTATTAATTAATCGCATTTTTTTTTTTTTTTACTTTACATCATGA
Source organism: Limulus polyphemus (assembly GCF_000517525.1). Taxonomy (NCBI): domain Eukaryota; kingdom Metazoa; phylum Arthropoda; class Merostomata; order Xiphosura; family Limulidae; genus Limulus; species Limulus polyphemus. Next base: position 1,467,441 of record NW_013665661.1, on the reverse strand, counting down.
TAAATTTTGAACAGAAATCTATGCAAAACTTTTCTTGTGTATTTGATTTATAAGTTTAAAAACAATAACTTGAATTATATATGTTGGACTTCCTTCATGGTTTTGAATTTAGGATAGGCCTAGGCTTACTTTAATACCGATAAAATTCGTTATCATTTGAACCTAGACCTATGAATAAAATAAAGCTTCCCTTACAGGGCCTTACTGTTATTATTTATATATATATATTCGATAATGCTTAAGGATTTTGACGTATTATTAGATTTGTGAATTTAAATTTTGTAACTTTTTTGATTTTATTTTCAGTTGTTTAAGTGAAATAGCACTCATTATTGATATTAAGATTTAATAAATACAATATAAAATAATTTTTGCAAGAAATTAGAATTAGAAATTTTTCTAGCAGAAAATACAAATAATTTCATTATGTGTTTTGTTGCTGTGGAAAATTAAAAAAGAACAACAAGAATGAAATTTCTTTATCCATCACATTCCATCGTGAAGTACGTGTATCTATTTCAACAGTTTCTTGCTAAAATATCCAAAAGAAACTTTGCTGTTCAACCTCTCACATTTTCAAAGCCATTAAACATAATAAAGTGGTCTTCCCCTAATTCTGTTAAATGTGGATTAAAAACAACAACAGAAGAACCTGTGGTAAAAAAGAAAAAGAATGTGCAAAAAAAAATCTCAGGAGGATATAGATCTAACAACCTTACCTCCTGATGTTGCTGAAGTTGTTCGACTTCAAGGGCTTTCAGGTCGTTTGACAAAAAGTACCCGGTTTCCTGATAATTTGTACATAGCTAGTACCCAAGTTGTAGGTAATCTATTGTCATTTATTTGTAATTTTAATTTAATAAATAAAGAGTATTCTGGTGAAGTTTGGATAAATAGAATATAGGATATATTTGGTTGTATCAATAGTATCTTGTAAGTGAAGCAAAATGATATCAATTATTTGAGAATAAACATGGCTTTGTTAGATGTGTGTAATAATCTTGCAGCTTATATTCGTTGTTTTGGAGGGAAGATTAAAGAATCCAAGTTAACTGAGTACCCATATGTGACTAGATAATTTATTGTTCAACGTGTTAATGAGATTAATTAAATTTTCACATCACACGATTTGTAAAATATTTTCCATGTTACCATTTATTGTGTTGCATACTGTATATATGTGTTTTTTTCTCCTTTTATGTATTTTGATAAGAAATGTTAGGTGAAGAAATTATAAACTGGCTATTTACAGCTTTTTAGTTTTCTTACATCAGTTCTGCATAAGTTTAAAAAGTAAAAAAGCATTTATTTTCATTTCTAGGATGAGTGTGTTCTACTCTAAACTAACTGTAAATTTGTCTTTCAGATATTTTGACACATCAGTTAGTATCACAATTTCTCAATGAAGAAACTTATGTCTTTGAAGCATCTCCAGGTATGAATTTAAAAAAATGACTAACTTTTTGATTACTTATTAACAGATGAATAATTTTCAATGCCATCAAAAATAGTTTATTTTAAAATCTCAAAACAGCTGGATTTAGGCTCATTTCTCTAGTTTCATTTGATGTGAATGGGGATACCAAAGATATGTAAAACAAAACACTATGATACCACCATTAATATAAACAGAAATATGTTTTGGGTTTGAGAACAAGATTCCCTGTAGATAATATTATAATATTCTGACCTAATGAAGTATAATTGCATTCTTTTTATTTGTTATTATGAAGTGATTATCAGGCATAGCCAATGTTTGTGGCAGTTGTACCATTTGTAGGTTCTGAATTTTGATTAAAGTGCCACTTACCCAAATCTAGATCCATAGGAATGGGGGAGGGGGAGTAAATCAGTCAAAGTTAAAGGCATTGCAAATTAAATGAAATAAATAATTAATATTCACTTCCAATTAGAGTAAGTTATCTACCTACTACAAATCAAAAAACCAACCTGGTAATGAGTAAAGCTAATTAAATATACTCGTGTTCTTACATTTGAATATTAGAATGCATTGTTTCATCAGTTGGTTACCCTTGTTATTCATGGTATTTTTGGCTATAATGCCAACTTTGTCTACAAGATTTGGCCAGAATAGAAGATATAGGTTAGTCCTAAATACACATATTAAGTTAACAAAGAAAACAATTTCTATAATAAAAGTGTAGTAATAATAAAAAGTAAAATTGAAAGTGATGAAATTAGATACATGAAACAATATTGGAGGCAGTAATACAAAATAAAATTACAAAACAGATAAAAAAGTCCTATATTTTACGAATGGGATAAAAAGACAAATTGTGAAATAAGCATTTTGCTTTTCTATTGTCAGATACATGCATAAACCCTGTTATGAATTAACAGTTATTGATACTGTTACCCAAAACATTTTTTTGACATTTTTAAACATTTGTGTAAGACAAAGTAAATTACATAAACAGGTAAAAAAGTCAAAATAAGTCCTATATTTTACGAATGGCATGAAATGACAAATTCTGAAATAAGAATTTATTTGTTATTATCACATACATGCATAAACTCTGTTATGAATTAATAGTTATTGACAATGTTTGCCATGATACTTTTTTTACCTGTTTGTGTGATTTTTTTTGTCATTTTTTTTTTCCATTGTCTTTTTTACCCTTAACTTTATTACTTAGATTCAAACATTATACCTAATACAGTTAGGGAAAGTAGCAACAGAGTTTGCCTTACTTACAGAACACAAAAACACTAGCTGTTGGCTTCAAGTACTGTCACAGATTTAATGGCATGCATTTTCATAACATTTCATGTTTGTTTAGAAATTCTAAGTAAAATTTGTGCTATGTGCCACAACTTGTAACATTTTCTAAATGACAAGTATATCTGAAGTTTTTGCCTTGCACGCCACAGGTTGGCGGATAAATCTGTCTTACTTCCTACTGATTTTCATTTTATATCCAAGGAATAAGAAGATGCTGTTTTGGTCCATCTAGACTATCCCATCTTGTACTACATAACTTTAAGCTACATATTATAGCAATTTATTTTCCTGTATTTAATTATGATTTCTAAAATGCTCACCTAATATCATTTTAAACTTGTTTAAATGTTGTAGCTTTTATCACATCTGAAAAGCAAACTATTCTATAGCACAATGCAACACTACCTTAATTAAGTGGAGCCACGTTTGAGTTTTACATGTCTTAGGTTTGTGTTCTTTTATCTTACTGTCTGATGATGGTAACTGTATTAACAAAACTAGTCAGCTGAAACAACCATTAAAGATTTTATCTTTAATTATGCCAAAACACCTAAAACGAATTTAAGTAGATACTTCATTATATTCAAGACTTTTAGGTCTATGTTTGTTGACAAAAGTCCTTCTAAAATCTGGAATTCCTATGGCTAGTGCTCAGTAGGGATGAAATAAATAGTAGTTTTGATTGAATATTAGATTTCAGATATCCATATACTGATATTGGATTGTATTTGAATATTTCAGATCAGATAGCATATGTGGTCATACATATTGAAAGTGCACTGCATGCCTGTGCTACCACTTCATTATAGTACAGTATTAAACTAGATACTTTGTAATTGGTTTGTGAAAATGTAATAAGGATTTACAGTTTTGCATAAGTAAGTAACCACTGCAGTCCCTTTACCTGAATGTGGTACATAGCAGATTCCCCACATCGATTTTTGTTTGGATTACACTTGTCAAAGTTTTTGCTGCTGCTGCCATGATAACCTATCTGTATTATGACTCCAAAGTAAATGCCACAATTTTTAGAAGCTAGTAGAAAGCACCAGTAGGCTAGGTGACACATTACCTGTTGTATGTTATGCATGTGCAAAGAGTATCATGCCTGTGTAATATTGTGAAGTAATCCACTGATGGAAAGGCTTTTGTATTATCTAATTTATTACAAAATTAATATCCATATGGATCAGATTTCAACAGATAGTGCACTCATTTGGATTGGATTTTAGCAGATAGAGCAATATCCAGTCGTATTGAATTTCAGCAGATAGAGCAATATCCAGTTGTATTGAATTTCAGCAGATAGAGCAATATCCAGTTCTGCTGAAATTCAATACATAGAGCAATATCCAGTCGTATTGAATTTCAGCAGATAGAGCAATATCCAGTCGTACTGAATTTCAGCAGATAGAGCAATATCCAGTCGTATTGAATTTCAGCAGATAGAGCAATATCCAGTCGTATTGAATTTCAGCAGACAGAGAAATATCTAAATGGATCAGATATTTATCAGTATTGTAATGTTTTGTAGAGTATCTTGGTAATTATTATATTTCAATAATCAATACTCCCTTGTATTTGAAACCTTTAGGTCTGTGTTTGTTGACAAAAGGCCTTCTGAAAGCTGGAGTTCCTCATCTAAGAGTATTTGAGAAAAGAGCAGACTCTCTAAGTCAATTGGAAGTGAGTGATTCAAGGATTTCTACATAATTTTTCTTGAAAAAATGAGAGTTCATCATGTATAGGGTTTATTATAGTTTTAAGACTTGGTATGAAAAATTACAAGTACAGTATGTATATTATTATAAATTTAAAAAGCTCATTTTTTCTTTTTTATACTAATCAAGACTAGTATTTGTAAGGTTATGAGAATACTTAGACTGTTGTGTTTGTGCAGTAATAAAATTCATTTTCATAAGAATTTGCTGTATATTAAAATCTGGTTCATTTAATGTAAGTGGCAATAAAAATCAGTAATCATTTTATAAAAAAAGTTTGTTATGAAAGCTGTCAGGTGAAACTCGACTTCCCTAATTGGGATATCACTATGTGAAGAATGCATTTCTAAAGCATGTTTAGTTTGTGATGGAAAAAAAATAAGGTCTTTCTTTTATATTCATATTGACTAATTGCTTCTAGTACTAATGTACAAAAGTATTAATAATGTTTCAAACATTTATCTTTTGTGTAAAAAAATCTTCCATAATGAGTAATGATGAATAATTTTTAAGCATGTTAAAGTCACTAAGTGCATTATTTGAGTAATGTTTTACTGTTCTCTAGGGTATCAGTTTGAAATTATCACATTGGTCTTATGTTTGCCTTGTGTCTATTGATGATAGATAAATTAAAAATGTGGGTCAGTTCATATCAGATCATTTACCCTTGAAACTGAAGGTTCATGGATTTTAATGCTGTTTGACAAGGAAATTATTATCATACAAAAGTAAGATTTGGCCAAGTTTTGCATCCCTAGGTTGAACAAATTTTATGTGAGAGATCACCACATATTTGACTCATAATGGCTTTTGAATAAGACTGATGACATAAAAGTACCAATAACATTTTAAATTTTAATGCTACTTTAAAAAGTAAAGAATTGCTGGAAAGTTCTCTTTGTGATGTAGTCAAAGATGCCAATTCTCTTGATATTCAGACCTCGAATTGTTAACTTTTGAACTCACTTTGAGTGTCACCCCAACTTTATGACCAAAATCCAGGTAAGATACTGAAAGGATGTACATTCACTGATTACATTGTGTCTCATTATATAATTTCATGGGTGATAAATTTAAGAATGACTTTAAAGGGAAAAACAACTTGCTGAACTCATGCTTTTAATAATGTAGTAACGTTGGCTGAACAGATGTGAATGGTTAGTGTTCATACACAAAGTGGAAAGGCTATTGTAATGAGGTGATTCACATAAATGGTATAACATTAACATTATTACAGTCTTTACTGACTCAGTTATTGACCTTCTTGAGTACTGTTGTTGCCCCTGTTGTTCTTTGGCAACGTGAGCAGTTGCTAGATGGAAGTAAGATTGAACAAGATGATCTCATCAATTCTGAGCTTTTTTAAGGAAAAAATGATAAAACTCCTGGGCCAGATAATATTTCCCCAGTTGAATTTGTACTATAGCATGAAAAATAAAAATGTTATTAGTAGTTTTATGTCATTGGTCTGATTTGGGAATCATCTTGGGTAAAATATTTGGTGACCTCTCACACAAAAACTGTTAACCTGAAGAAGTGAAGCTAGACTAAGTCACATATTTCTATGGCACTAACATCCCTGCCAATTACCATCACAATTGGAAGAGGTTAGGTGAGAAATCTTCCTGAAATTATTGATTTGAAATAGATTGACCCATTTAAATTGTTCTAATTTAAAAAGTTGCACTCAAATAATATTCTAGGGATTCTTGTATCATAATGAAAAGAATAGGTTTTTAACAAAATTTATGATCACATTGGCAATGTACATATAAAAAGGGATGTGATAAGTTTTTTTTAGATTGAACATGTGATTATTCTTCCTTTAGTTCCAAGCTTTGGACTTGTATGCTTGTACTGAAAACTTTATCTGACCCTAAAATATATAACTATAACTCTATGCAAATGACGATAATTACCGTTTTATTGTGATTGATGGCAACTCAGTTTTATCTGTGAGTCAGAAAACGGCAACTGAGCTGCTCCTGCAGCAGTTAATGGGTTAAGCATAAAGTTCCACATTGGGCTATCTGTGCTCTGCCTATCACAGATATCAAAACCTGATTTGTAGCATTATAAGTTTTTTAGTCAACTCCCGAGAATAATCAGTTAGTCAAATGTATCAACTAATGAGCCCAATAATTAATCAACCAGCAAACTCTACTAATCATCCAATTCTAATGTTAATAAGTTAATTTATCCAAAAATAACTGCAAAGACAATGCTCATTTTAGTGTTATTTATAGTGATATTTCTGTATTCAATTCCAACTGTTTTTTTAAGCATTATTGTTATTGGCTGTGCTACCTGGATCTTTTTCTTTAATTCATTAATTTTCTAATCCATATGAGTTGTATACCACTTCATATTAGTTACAGCACTTGTTCTAAAAAATTCATCATTAGACTTTTGATTTGACAACTTGCATAGTGTTTTTTGTTGTTCTTATTAGTTAATAATTGGGTATAACACTTTTATTGATACAGTTGATTTCGTGTAATTATTTCAGTTTGTATGGTAGTAAATTTTAATGATAATTATGAAGTTCTTAGCCAATGATGTGATCTGTGAAGAAGCAGCTTTATAACTGATATTTTATAAATACTTTGCACAGTGTTAGCAATGCTATATAAACTTGAAAATATCTGAGTGAACTAAAAAAAATGTATGTAGTATCATACAACAGAAAGACATAGCATTATGGTAATAATGATAAATAGTTGGTTCTGTTTGATTTATTGTTGAATTTTGTTTTATTCAGGATCTTAAAAAGCAGTATCCTTCACAGCTAGAGATTGTTAAAGAAGACATTCTCAATCTTCCAAAACTTTCAGCTCGTGATATACACACAGGAGATAATACTGTTGATGAGTTACTGAAAGGAGTGCAGCACCGTGAGTGGAAAGAACGTATGTTGCTATCTAAATCATTTTTACATTCTCTATATATAACTTTATACAATCATACAACAAAAATATTCAATGCATTAAAGTGTACATTTTGAGTAGAAGATATAATAGTTAAGCTATCTGGCTGTAGTGTTATGTGTATTATATAATATAACAAAAGTTTATTGAGAAGCTGTTTAAAATGTGAAACTCAGTAAAAAAAACTAAATATTTAATCAAGAACCAGTTGGAATTAAGACGATGTGATAATTGTGTACTTGTGATAATGGTGTTCCTTCATCAGCGATCAATGGGTGCTTCAGATTCTGTCAGAAGGATTTGTTGTCCAGTTTCTTTCCCCACCTCCCATCTCTCTTTACCCTGTTTTCTTCCCTTGACTTCAAGATCCCGTGACCAGCCAGCATCTGTCAGAAGTGGTTCGGGAATTGCTCTTGCAGAGAGCCATTGAACCTATTCGACATCCTTCACAGAGTTTTTATTCCCGCCTTTTCATTGCCCCCAAGAAAACCAGGGATTGACGGTCAGTAATCAGTTTATCTCACCTCAACCACTTTGTTTCACTACCCTGGTTCATCATGGAGTCTTTTCTTACCCTGAGATGGGTATTTTCTCTGGGGCTGTGGATGACCAAAATGGATTTCTCCAATGTTTACTTGCGTATACTGATATCACCTCAGTCTCGTTCTTATTTTCAGTTTGTCCAACTCTGGGTGGTTTATCCATTTTTCAGCCCTCCCTTTTGGACTTGCCTCAGCACCTTACGTATTTTGCCAAGTAGTCCGAGCTTTTGCTCAACATCTCCATGCTCTCTGGGACTGAGATTTCATTATTACATGGACGACTGGCTTCTTCTAGCCCATTCCAAACAGGAATCGTCAATCATACTTGGCAGCTCCTTTCTGTAGTGGCTTGAGTGGGCTGGTTGATCAAACTGGAAAAGTCCTTCTTCAGACCCACTCAATATCTTGTCCATTTGGGGGGTCTTTTTAAACAATCATATCAGTCGAGCTCAGCCTTCTTTTTTTACAACTGTGTCAATGGAACTGTTGGTTTACCACACCTCTTGGCTCACTCATTTACTGCTTGTGAGGTTCTATCACTTTTGGGGGCGTGGTCATCAATGACATCACTGTCCCCCCCTTGGACGTGCCCATATGAGATTCCTTCAGTGGGCTCTTCACGATCGATGGAACCTTGTTCAGGATCCTCTTTCCACCCCAATTACCCTTCCTTTTCCCTGTGAGATGATCTGCTTTGGTGGTTGGATAAAGTCCATACGTCGGTGGACATGTCACTTCCTCCCCTACATCTGGATCTACAACTTTTCATGTATGCATCCCTTCAGGAATGGGGGGCATGGTTCAGTCACCAGGAGGCTTTGGGCCATTGGTCTGCAGAAGAAAAAACTTTACATATCAATGTTCTCAAACTTCTAGACATACGTCAAGCATTGCTTCACTTCCTTCTTCTTGCCCAACATTGTCTGGTGATGGTTCATTCAGACAATTCTATGGTGGTGGCACATATCAACCACCAAGGGGGCACCTGGTACAGAGATATCTGTTTTTGTTTGTTGGATCTCTTATACTGGGCTCACGCACATCATATTCATCTTATTGCATATCATATGCTGGGTGTTTTCAATCTGGTCATGGATCAACTTTTGCACCCTGACTGGATATATCCCACAGAGTGGTCATTAGATCCCCTCGTTTTCAGGGATCTTTGACATCAGTGGGGTTCTCCCCACGTGGATGCCTTTGCTACAGGCCTCAACAACAAGTTACCTCTCTTTTGATTGCCTGCACCTCATCCCCAGGCTCTGGCAGTGATTCCTTCAGCCAGGATTGGGCACACAAGTTTACGTGTACCCACTCATCAAATTACTTCATTGGGTGATTTCTCTCATCCACTCCACTCCTTTTCAGGTACTCCTGATTCCTCCTTATTGGCCAGCTAAGCCTTGGTTTATACAGTTACAGCAACTGCTCCTCTCTCCTCCTGCCCTTCTTCCACTTTCTCCCTACCTTCTTCGTCAACCTCAGTCACATGTCCTACATCCCATCCTTCTCTTCCTGCATATTCACACCTGGCTTTTGTCCAGTCCTTCATGAGAAGATCTTTTTACTTGTCGAGTCACTTCCTTGTTAGCTAGTTCCATCCATTCATCTTCCATGAAAGTGTACTAACACAAGTGGAAGGTATTTCATCATTGGTCTTACTGTGGCTTGTGTGGCAGAGATTTTCAACATGGGTCTTTGGTCTACTCACTTTTGGTATATTGGGCAGTCTTATCCCATACCTTTCATTTTTCTCAATACTGTAGAGTTTTTACTTCCCCTGTCCTTACCATGCTTACGAGTTCCTTCCGGATATGACACCCTGCCAGGTGACCTACCCTTCCAGATTGGGATGTTAATGTGGTCCTCTATTCTCTTACTTTACCTCTGTTTGAACCACTTTCCTTGTGTTCCATGTTTCATCATTCCCTTAAAACATATTTCCTTCTTCTTTTAGCCTGTGGGTGTTGATGGTCTGATTTATTTGCCATTCACGTTTCATGTACCCTTTATCCAGATTGTTCCTTTCTCCCTAAGACCTCGGCAGCTCAGTAGGGTTGTGTCTCCTATTTCCCTTCCTTCCACTTCCCACCTTTACCCTTGACCAGATCCAGATAGGCTTCTGTGCTCGATCAGGGCTTTTTCTTGTTATGTTGCCCATACTGTCTCCTTCAGGGGTACATGTTCCCAACTTTTTATCCCCTGGAAATCCTCCTCCTCCACTCGGGACCTTTCTCCTTCTACCCTCACCAATTGGGTCCATCTTTTGGCTTGACTGGCCTATTCATCCCTACCTTCCTCTTCCCGGAAGTTGTTCCAGGTGTCCTCCCATCAGATCTGACACCTGACATTTTCCCTTGCTCCTCGTCTTTGTCGTTCAGTGGAGGAGATTCTGCAGTCTGGCATGTGGACTACACCCAGTACGTTCATCTCCCACTATCTCCATCATATCGTGATTTCCTCTTTGTGTGGGTTTTTTCTACCACCTGTCACCATTCTTCAGACTTTGGTGTGACTCTAACTGGTAAGTTTTTCTACATACTTTCTTTTCCAGGGCCTTTCTCCATTTCTTTATCCTATATATCCTGCTCTGTGGCGAGTGGTGCCTGACCAGGTATTCTTTAACCCAAAATCCATGCTGTACAGCCATGTTACTCGCGCTTTATCTTCCATGGCTTCCCACACTCACTGTTGAGATGGGGTGTTCCACAAGATTGCTTGTAGGTGCATGACCTTGTGATATTTTGCTTCATAAACATGCCTGTCCTGGACCGTAGAAACTGATGGACTGCATG
>NW_013665661.1:1453682-1456058 GCF_000517525.1 Limulus polyphemus | reverse complement strand
TAAAGTTTACATGGTTACCCATTGCACTGTCTCAGGTGATAATGTTCCTCCGGATTCTCCACTGCATTTTCACCCTCCTTTCTTTGAGTAGAGTATGGGAGTCTTTATCACTTTCCAGTTCCAAGCCACTAGAGTGGTTGACCATGGATGCACCCTGCTGAATGAGTTTCACACAATAACCATTCAGTTACAGAGTAGGGCGGTGGTATTTTGAAGGTATAGATGAAGTGATATCTTCCTGCTTGCGATAACCAATGACAATAGAGTGAGATATCAGAATGCAGTTCACACCCCCCTTTTGGGAGCCCTCATCCTACCCTCACGTGGATGTTCGTACCCGTGGGCGGGTTTTGGATTTAGAGTGAACCAATCAATATAATTCCTTGCACATTTCAGGTTGTCTGTCTTCCTCCCTCGATTTCCTCCATCTGTGTTGTAGATCAATAACAGTGGTACGTGAAATTGTTCCAGTTCTGTTCTTGGCTATCCCTCAACCTCTCTTCTTACAGGGATGTTATTGCCATTTGGATGGACCCGGCCTGTTTCACAGTTGGGGGAGTTGATTATATGTGATAGTCTTCCTTTCAATAGTGGATGTCAAGTTCCTGAGTCGATAGCTCAGAGTTAATCCTCATGTCATACCCAGAAATCGGAGAGCTTCTCAATCCCCTGGTTTATGGTTTTGAGGTGAAGAGGGTATGATCCTCATCCTACCCTCGCATGGATGCTGGTACCCTGCAGGCAGGTTTGGATGTAGTTGACTCACCAAGTATGATCCGCCGTGACCTAGCCACTCTACACCTGGGAGTGCATCCTTTGTTTACCCACCTTTCTCATTGTGGGATTGAGTTACAGTATATTTCTATGTTTAGGATCACTTTCCTGCCACATTCTCTCCCACTCGGATGTGCTCCTCTCATTTTCCACCCTTATATCTTACACATTCCACAGTTGGGCAAAGAGTATACCTGGCATAGAAGTGGTGCGGTTCCCCTCTTCTGATCTCTCATTTCCAGGGGGTATCCTTCAGATGCTTTTGGGGGGTACTTCTGTCATTCACTTGCAATGGTCCCTCCTCCTTATCAATATAGGATTCCAGCTACTCTTGTGAGAGGAGGTAAGTAACATATCGGAAATTATAATTCTCCTACACTAAAAATTTATTTCCGAGAGGTACTTACCTCATCTCACTTCCCACCCTTCCTCCCCACATTTCTCCAGTGCTGACATCTTCTGCCAGACTTCGAAGTGATAGTTCAGTAGAGACGTATAGAGGGAGTTGCATGTGTCAAGTGAGCATATCATGCTCCTATTGGTGAGGAGGTGACGCATGATAATTTGCATAAGAGACATGTTGGAATCTTGAAATTTCAATAGGAAGGGGTGGAAGGCTTGTGGCATGCATAAAAAAGTTTGCATATAGAGGGCAGCATTGAAGGAGAATAGCCAATCTTGTGAGAGGAGGTAAGTACCTATCGGAAATACATTTTTAGTATAGGAAAATTATAACATTAAGATTCTGACCATTTTTCACTCATTGGTGTACTCTAGTACGCCATCATCTATGATAACCAAGTAAGTTGGAAAGTAGGTCATACACTTCTCAGTTGAAAACAATTACCAAATATATGCTGTACTAAATCAAGCTATTTAATGTGTAAATGTCTCTTCAGTTTGCTAATCTTTCCCTTGATCAGGCTTCTGCAATACTTTATAAAATGTATTCTTAAGGATAGAATCTTAAAGTGAAATATTGCAATTGATTAGCTGATATAAAAAAGACAAGAAAACATTCTTTCTACAATTGCATATCAATGGATTAAGTTTTTATTTTTATTGCTTGGAAATTAAAAGCAGGAATTATTTACACTGTCTAAAATAAAATAAACATATTCATTGAGCACACCCACAGACATACTGCAAAACCTACTAATGCTGGTGCTCTACTGATGTTAGATGGGTTTGTTAGGAATATTTAATTCTGTTTACATTTGGAAATGATTATGGTTAAATATTTTAGAAATACCTATACTTTTTGTTTGAAACTAAAGCTTTTTATATTATACTGATGCCAGTTAGTCTTGTTAGGATTATGTAATTATATTTATATTTAAACCTAAAGCTTTTGGTTTTCAATGTAAATTTTTTCCACATATATAATTCATTACTGTTTCAAAATGTTTCTTTGATAAATGTGATTATAAAGATGAAAATTTGTTGCCTGCAAATTTTTTGGCTGATTGTTAAAAACAAAACTACTTGTAACAGTAAATGTTAATTAACTCTGAAAGAAAAACATTTCTCTGTGAATTGGCCATCAAAGCTTGATAGCTTGACATTATACATCAGATGTACAGTGTAGCATATTTGCACCTA
>NW_013665661.1:1451733-1452815 GCF_000517525.1 Limulus polyphemus | reverse complement strand
CCTATCCAACATACAAAGTAATTTTCACTTTAAGATTAAAAATACTTTTATGCATAAGAAAATTTTCAAATTTCATGTGTGAAATCTTTATAATGTACAGATAGTTATTAAACATTTCTTGAGAAAAACTATATATTATCTGTTATTTTCAATAACGAATCTCTGTACAGGTTTGGTAGATTTGACCAATCTTGTAACCACCATAAAAATTAGGAAATAAATATAACTTATGCCTTTTTTGTTCTAGAATGACAACAAATTATAACACGAAAACCTAAATGTTTACACTAAATAGCTTGAATCTCATAAAATTATACATTTATACATATTTATTTATTGACCTTTCAGCCGTGCCTGGCTAACAATACAGAAGTTACAATGATGCGTGCTCTCATGTAACCATATCCAATAATATAAAACTGACCTTCAGTTTTTACAAAGTGACCTGTCTAGGCTGTGTTTTAGTAGACTAGTATTTTGTAAAATACTGTCACATTTCAATTATCATACATTATATATGTATATGGATAAGTTCTTAAACTTATTTTTATTAAAACATAGAACAGTAAATAAAGAAATATAGGAGAAGAATTATCTCTTCTAGTTACGATCTTTGTACTCGGTTACTGCTTGATGTAGATTGCTAAGCCTTTTAGAATTTTACTTGTGGAGGACATGAAATAAAATAATACCTACCTACTCGAAATCTTGGTTTGAAAGAATGAAATGGCAGCCTAACACTTTAAAATGGCTGATAAAGCCACTAGGGGGATATTTTGAGCTTTAGATTGGTTATTCATATGTCATATATATTGATGTAAGGGTATATAAGGGACTGTTTCCAAAAATGGTGTTTCATTCAGTACATGAGCAATATCTCAGCAAATAGAAAAGATATGAGGCTTTTATTTTATATTCTAACTTGTAAATATTGGTAATTTGAGTTCCTAATTCATACGAAATTAAAGACTTAGTATTTTGATCACAAACATCTAATTTGAATCAGTGCTGCATTCAACATACCACATGACACAAAAATTGATGTTTAACTGTGTTTTTTTAATATTTACTTTTAAATTAAG
>NW_013665661.1:1448503-1451588 GCF_000517525.1 Limulus polyphemus | reverse complement strand
TATGGCTTTTGATCTGTGACCCATCTGGAAAGGGTGAATTAAAAACATATTTTCACAGTGAAAAACATACTTCTAAAAGATTTCAGAAAAAATAATGGGAAAAGGTGTGATTCATGGTTTAGATGTTTTCACACTCATTATTTTTGTGTTGCAAAATCTGATGAGAAAAAAATTAAGTACTAGAGTCATTGAGGATCTTTCATGTCTATATGTTTGTACACTTGCTAAGTATTTGTAGATTCATATTTAAATGATACATTTAAAATGAAGAAAGGTAATTAAACTGAACTTGTGACATTTTTTTAGACTTAATGGGCTGTGTATTTCATTTTTATTCACCTTACTATGCTGTGTAAAGTATTAGAATTATAATGTTTTCATGTACATTTTAACCATTTGAAATTTTCTTTAAACTGATTTTTAATTGGATACTGAGTGTTTGTTTTACATTTGTAGTTTTTAGCTTTTAAAAAAAAAGATAAGCAGATAAGAAATTACTTGCATTCCACAACTGTATGAGGCCTAATGTACTTATTTGCTTCACTCTTCCAAACAGCATTGTTAAGCTGTGAATTCAGCAAAACTAGTCTGCTATGGCAGAAGTAGCAAATCAAAGAATACATTAGGCCTCTGCATAATCTTTTCTACATGAAATTCACATTTTTTATGAGGAAAAGAAGTTCACAAATCTGCTTCATGTTATATTTTGAAAATCAAATGAAGTTATGTGCAATTTTTTTACAATAGGTAAGTTTTAACCAATTCATATTTGAGGAGTTTTGTGTAAAAACATAATTTTTCTTATATTAGTTTAGTGAAAAAAATGTGTTGGTCATTTTGCTAGTCTGTTGAATTAAATTAAACCACAGGAATTTCATTTTATAGTTTATATATTTATATATAATTTGTAACTTTCCATTTAGAATTGAATGAAAGTAAATATTAAAGTTATTTTTGGATTGAAAAATTGGGAATTCACAGTTTTATTCGCTTACTGCAACTTGCAGAATTACATACCACAATATTATTTTAAAAATTAAACATTTCTCACAGGATGACAAAAAGTCATTAATATCGGTAATTTTGAATAAACTTAAAGACATTTTGCTATGATTTATTTATTACTGTGAATATATTTGAAGCTTGTATATTTATTTTAGTTAACATTGTTGTTCATATGGCTTCCCCAGGTAGTGGTCTTTCTTGCAAGACTTTAAGACAAGCTGTAAGCCAGTAACCAAGGATTTAGCTAAATGAGTGCTGTAAATTTTCAAATGAAATACAAATGGAAAGATTGAAATTATTTTATTTGTAACAAATAGCACATTAGTCCAGCAGACCTTTGATGTGCAATACTAGACACTAAATTGTAATAACTAGCAGAAACACCACTCTATGGGTGGCTGTTTTTGCTAGTAATTACTGATCATAGTATTCATACCTCATTGAAAAAAATGTAGAAAAAGTGAACATTTTCTAAAAATGGATTTTTATGGAAAGTACTGCACGGGAAAAGTATTTGGAATGTGCTGATATAAACTAATGTGTTTATGTATTAAAAGTGGTACCCTTTATTGAAAAAATAACTTTTTTTTAAGATTTCCATTTCTTTAGTACTATATTTACAAAATAGCAGGAGTACCCTCTCCTGGACAGAACTTATGTAAATTCACGATTAATGAAAGATTATCTTAGGACATGAAAAGTTACTTCCCTTATATGTAATTGTGAAAATTGCAAAAACGGCCCTAAAAGCTGCAAAATGCAAAACTGAAAATTTGTATGTAACTTCCTATGGACCCAACAAACCTTCATGCTAGTTTTATTAAATATCCATCAACAGGGGACAAAGTAGTGGTAAAAAACGTGAAAACACAAAAATGTCCATAAAAATTTCATGCATCAATATATTAGGTTGTCAAGAAATTAATGTCACTTTTTTTTAGATGAAAAACCTGAACAACTTATATATCAAAACAAAACATTTGTTAAATAAAATAGTCTCCATCGTTATCGAGAATGCTTTTCCATCTTACAATCAGGTTGTTCATGCCCTGGTTAAAGAAATCACTTGGCTTTGAAGCAAATAACATGTTGATGTCCTCTTTAACACCTTTCACATTTGCATACATTTTCCTATTAAGATTGTTTTGCAGCAACCAAAAAAGATGGTAATCTGATGGTGCCGTATCTGGAGAATATGGTGGATGAGGGAGAGCTTCTCAGCCCAACTCCATAATCTTGTGTTGCATCAAGCGTGCCACATGTGGACTTGCATTGTCGTGGAGAAGAAGAACACCTTTCCAGTTGGCAAGTGAAGGGTGTTTCTGATGAAGGGCTTAATTTATAAATTCCAGTTGCTGACTATAGATCTCTGCATTGACATTTCGCTGTGGATTGAGGAGTTGAAAATGAATTACTCCTTTGATGTCCCACCAAATGCAAAGCATCAATTTCTGTGGATGGAGTCCAGGTTTTGGGGTCGGAAGTGGTTTTTGTCTAGGACTGAGCCATTGTTTTTGGCATTTAATATTTGCATAGAAAATTCATTTTTCATCATCGGTGACAGTTCTGTCCAAAAATGGTTCACGTGCATTATGCCGTAGAAGAAATGAAGCAACGTTCACATTTGGAAACGATGATCATCGAAGAGTTCGTGAGACACTCAAACACTTTCTTTATGAAATTTTCCCATATTCCTTAGATGTTTACATATTATTTCATGAGAGACATGCAATTTCAAGGCCATTTCACGAATGTGTTGCCTTGGGTTACACTCAACAAGCATCTTCAAAGCATCAATATCAATTCCAACATGTCGACCCCTGCCATCACAGTTTTTATGGTTAAAGTCACCTGAACGAAATTTGTTGAACCATCGTTGACACTTATGAACATTCAAAACATTTCCATAAACTTCTTTGATGTTCTTTGTAGCTACACAGGCATCGTTTCCCTTCTTTTCGAACAGTGTTACATGCCGAATGTGTGTTTCATGTGCTATCACTATAAGGGATGAGAGTATACTAAACTTCACACATTATATAGACTACACTAATGTGACATTTAGGTGGTTCATTTAACT
>NW_013665661.1:1381560-1448140 GCF_000517525.1 Limulus polyphemus | reverse complement strand
ATGAAAGTGTTCCAAAACATGACATTAATTTCTTGACGACCTAATACATGTTAACTCTTGATAGTTAGAAATCAGGAGAGTGCTCAAATGGCTAGAAAGAGATGCATCTTAAAGCAACATAATAATAAAATATCAAAGTACTGCAAAACAGTCATTAGCAATTGAAAAGTACAATAAATTTTGACTAAATTAAACCAAATTTAAACGCATTGCAAAACATAATATTGAACAAACAACAAAATAACTATTAATTTGATGTGTTAAAGGTATGTTTAGTATGTAGATAATAAAACCTGATTCAAGTTGTATTAAATCCAAATAAGAAATATACACTTAGTTTTACACTTGAAGTTTAGATATCAGCTTTTATGTAGAGAGAGATAAGATTCACTAAATAAGAGTTATTCCTAATTATCACATAGGCTTTTTGTATCATATAGTAAGATATGTTTGATAAGGCTGAAGTAGTTTAAGATGATTAAAGAATCATGTAAACTTAAGGCTTTCTATTAACAGTACATGACTGCCTCAGCTGGAGACAACTACATGAAGTATCGGAGTTCTACGGTATTATACAACCTCTTCTTTGATATGGAGCTATTGAACAAAGTATGTTTAAAGTTACAAGTTTTTTTCTTACATGTAGGAACGACTATGATAATTCATAAAGAGAGAAAGAATGGGTAAATAAAGTAATACCATGGTAGTTCCTAGAGAGGGACTAAGTAAATGAATGAAGCATCATAGTCATTTCTTGGGAAGAAATAAGCAGATAGATGTAGTACCCTATTATTGTATTTTCTGAAAATAAACAAAGATATATAATTTCATGTTACTTTCTAAAAATTAAGGTCCTCAAGTGTTACAACAGTAAGTCTGGACTTAAAATGCTAAAATCCGGGGTTCAGTTCTCTGAGGTAGACACAGCAGATAACCCAGTTTGGCTTTGCTCTAAAACAAAAAATCTAAAGATTAAATAAACAGATAGACATAGTAACATGATAGTTCCTAGAAATGTAATAAGTACATAAATGTATTGTCATGGTACTTACTAAAGAGGGATTAGGCAAATAGGTGTAATATCCTAGTAAATTCTAGAGGAAGAGTAAAAAAATATACATGATACCATTTTAGTTCTTAGAAATGTATTAAGTAAGGAGATGTAGCATCGTGGTACTTACTAAACAGATAATGAGTAAACATATGTGGTATCATGAGAATTGCTAGAGATTATATAAACAGGTAAACGTAATACTGTCATAGTTTCTAGAAGTGTAATAAGCAAATAGCTTTGATATCATGACAATTTCCAGAGGTGTAATAACATAAATAGAGGTAGTATAAATGTTAAAAGAGGGATGAAGTAAGTTCATGTTATTGTCTTTATTATTTTCATGTGATTATTTATCACTATGATTAAAGACTGGAAAGAAAATTCTATTTTGGAAAATGAAAGGTGGTTAAATGCTCACCATGTAAAATTAAAAGGTGTATACTCACAGGAAATCATTAATGTTTTTCCTACAAGCTATATTTCAGGTATACAGATTTATTCAGCTATGGTTTAGATGAAAATAGAAGCTACTTGATGAATCATGAGCTTGTAGAGGGATGACCCTAGTTTTACAGATTTACACGTACATTTTGTCCTGAAAAACTAAAAATGTGTAGAATATGATTTATGATTATTCCTATATAGTAGTCAGTTATTACTACCCTAAATATATTTTATGCTTAAACATTTTGTAGTCCTGCATAATACACTTTTGCTGTAGAAAATAAAATAGTTATTGATAGTTTTTTTTGTGACTAAAAGATTAGAAATAGTCATTACTTTACATAAGTAATATAGTTAAGCCCAATAATAATTGTTAATAAATTCTTTCACTTCTAAACGAAGACTGATACTATGAAATGAAGATTTGATATTTTCCTTGAAGTTTATAATATCTACTGAAGACTGATCTAAACAAATGAAATATGAGGTTTAATTGTTTTAAATATCAGTCACATTAACAGTTTTATTAATTTTCATTAAGTCGCACCTTTGTTAAATTGCAATGTGGAGTTGGTTGCTATACCTGATACCACCTTAACTTGTTGGCCAACTAATCAAAATAGTAGAGTGTTATCAAACTGAGATGTGTAAATGTACCTACATCACAGTTGGAATTATTCAATAAACATCAAATCAACTTTGAACTTCATGATTAAGCAGTTAACTTGCATGTATCTATATGCAAAAGGTAAATACTACGTAAATCCCATACTCTTGAATGTAAGTATAATGATTATTTGGAAAATCCATTGTTAGTGAGTACTTTTTGGTTTAAGAAAACTGTATGGTTGTCTTCTGTTTAAACAAACAGAAGCAGTTATATATTGGTTTGTAAATCCTGTTTTGTTTTTCTTTTTGGACAAATAAACTTTTTATTGCAAGCATTGTTTAACAATAAAAATTTTTTATTAAATAATAACAAAATACTTACATTAGATGAATCACCAGTCTAGAGAAATCTAGTAGAAGGGTCAGTAAAGGGTCTATACTTTTGTTTTGAAAAATTCAATTTTTTATGATAATTAGCAAAAATATAAATTCTTAAAGTAGATAAATTTCATCCCAGAACTGACTTTATAGAGGAATATTCAATACATTTTATCTATCTAAAGTGCACGTAGTTTAAATTTTCTTATTTATATAATTTTTTTTATTATAGAGCGACTGTTAATTTTTTTAAATGTTGAATTCAAGAAATGCTTATTTTTCATTGTTCCCTATTTCTAAATTATAGAAATTGCATAAGAATCAACTTTATTAGCTTTTTAAACTTTTTTTTCTAAATATTTGTGTACTAACTTGCTTGTGGGTTACAGGGTCCCTATTAACATAGGAGTCCCAGAGAAAGAATTTAATCAAAAATACCATCATTATCTTAATTAGTCCTACTAAGTAGAGTTAGGGTCCCTTGTCTAACTTACATAGAAAATTAGTTCTCTACACTGAATGTTTTAACGAGCAAAATCATAACATTAGTCAATATAATGCAATATTTGGACCCCCAATCAGTAATGAATGGTACAAAAACATTGATAAGCTGAGGTTTGATATCTGGCATGATATGACTTAGTTTGGTAACTTATGGTTTTTGACAAAACCCTAAAGAGATTAATAAACATTAGTAACTAGAGGGGCACTCAGAAAAGCACATACCTCTGCCACGCAGCGTTGATCATACTCAGCTTGCAAACAGTACGAAAATGTGTCTGTCTGTCCATCATTATCAATGTACATGGACCATTTTGGCAGAACAATGAGGAATAATGTTCTACATATGTCCACCAAATTTCATCAAAATCTGATAATTGTTGATTGAGTTATAGAGCAAAATTAGCATGAAAAATCAGGCCCTATGTTAACAAGAATTTTTTGGATTTTCGTGACTTTGCCCCTCCCCTCCAAAAACTAATCATTTCTAAGTTGGGTCATAGTCCAAATGTACTCCAAGTTTTATCCAACTCTATTCAGCAGTTCTCTAGAAATATTGCTGACAAATACACAGGGGCTAAAACATAACCTCTGTCACCTTTGGTGGCAGTGGTAATAATGGCCAAGTCTGGGTTTTCAGTAAAAAGACTGTATATATAACTTCAATTGTTGTCTCACAAACTACTGACATGAATAGTGCTTTGACTAAGATTTTTTACATTGTAACCCAGCAAGCCTGATGAGCTCTGGTGTTGAGAAAAAGGGGTTTTTGGCAGCCTTATACAAGGGACAAGGTATATTGAAATACTATTAGGTACTGTCTTTGTGAGAACTCTTATATATAGTGATATGACATAAATTATTATCAGTATTATTGTGGTGTTATATCATTCTCATTTTGCTACTAAATAATAATAAAACAATTCAATAAAAGTGATGTATATGTATACTCTCTTAAACTGCAGATGTGAAATTTTGTACATAGCTACGAGGTTTATAATAAAATCAGTAAAACATTAAATTATATTTTGATGTATTTTTAATGTAGGTCACTTTATAGCCCGATTAATTTTTTGTCCTATGAAGAACAATTTTTTTTTCTTACTCAGTATTTACTGGTAAAATGTTTTGACAGAGCTTAATTTTATTTTTATTTTTTAAAGATTCCAAGAAATTATTTCCTGCCACCATTCAAAAGCCAAACAAAAGCAAAGAGCTTTAAAAAGGTACAATAATAAAATTATGTATACTATAATAATTATTTAGGTAATAAGATATACTTTAGACCATATTACCTGCATGGATAGAAAGTATGGAGAGCTGTTTGCTCTAAGTAAGGTTTACAAGACAGTTATTATTGCCAATATAATATGTTCACACTAATTAATATTTTGGATTGTGTTATGTAATAGTAGCTGTAATAAAAAAGTTAACATAAGTCCATGGAAAGATTCATAAAAATAGTTTTAATATTTATTTATGCATCTGTGGATGTTAACTGATACAGAAAATATGACTGCAATTATGTTTAAAAAAAGAAAGAATAAACCATGCCTTACATAGTTTCAGACACTGAATTATGAATATTTTTCCAGTATGATGACTCATTTTATCATCAATTATGGAATAACCTTAGTGTTTATAAATATACCATACTTTAAAAAAATGTTATACCTTTAAGGAAGGATATAATTATAAAAAAAAATTATCATCACATAGAAAATACTACAGTAATATAATTTCTCCTCTTCCTTAGCTTATAAAATAATCTAAACATTTTTTTTGTGTTATAAATCCCTGTAATGGAGTTTTTATTCAGTGCATATGTACAAAAACTTTTAATTGTTGTAACATATTGACTAGAAAACCTAAAAGTGTTATCAAAGGTAAGTGTTACATTAGTTTATGATGGGATCAGTTCTAAA
Organism: Limulus polyphemus; assembly: GCF_000517525.1. NCBI lineage: Eukaryota > Metazoa > Arthropoda > Merostomata > Xiphosura > Limulidae > Limulus > Limulus polyphemus. Next base: position 1,443,229 of record NW_013665661.1, on the reverse strand, counting down.
CTTATCTGTAATAATTAGCAAGCAGGAGTATCTAAAAACACCATTAACAAGCAGAAAGTTCAAAATATAAGAAGATATTAGGTATCATCATAAAGTATCACTCTCTGCTAGTAGATATCCAGTATAATACAGAAACACAGTGTCTGACTTTGAAACTTAAGTACATGTTTCTAACATAGAAAAACTTCAGGTTATGGTGTAATTGATATATGCATTAAGATTACTAGTACACTTAATATAGCAATGTAGTATATATATTTAGTCATTAGAATAACATGTATTGACCTGGTGGTTTTAGACACAGTTCAGCTGAACTTCAGATTAAAAAAAATGAAATAAGACAGTAGTTTAAATTATAATAATATTTCAATGACTTTAATTTGGTTAGAAAATATAGCATTCTAGTAGTAGTTGTAGATAGTGATATGGTCTATAGTTATGTACATTGGATTACATATTTCATGTTAGAAATATTGAAAGTGTGTGTTTCAGTTGTACAGAACTTAAGATTCATAGTCTGCTAAATATTACTGCTGTTCATAATTTACACGTAGTGGTAATTAATGTTGCATAAAGCAATATGATTTGTAGAAGTGGATTAATGTGTTCAAAGAACACAGCAGATAATATACTGATCTCTGGCCTGGATAAGATAGTTGGGTTAGTTTAATAACCTCCCATAATTAATGATCATGACAGAAAATTATGAATCTTGAAGAAATTTCAGGTTTTCTAAGTGGTATGAACTTGCAGAGTTTTCCTGGTAGAGATATGAAAAGCATTGCATTTTGGATTTTAACATTCTGTATTTTAAAATACTTATATGACTAATAATATGCCATTTATTAGGTTAATTTTTTACTACTAGATTAGTTCAAAAATATATTTCATTTTTAACGGATGGAAAGAGACATCAATATGTAAACAAATGCTTGTTTTTCTTTTGTTTTTTTATGTGAATATTAAAAAGACACATATTAAAGTTTCTAAAATAATTTGTAAAAGACCTACAAAATTGTAAAACATACTGAACAGATGAATGGATGTAATATAAAACTTCTTATCAAAATGATGTTTAGTTGGCTTTCCAAATAAATTATTAGTGTTTAATGAACTTTTACAACCTAACCATCCTGCAACCAAAAGATGCATTTTTATTCACAGGTTTAGCAATGGGTGGGGATACTCCAGTACAAAACCTTTACAGGGTGGTCTAGAGGTACACATATATTATGAGGCTTACAGTTTATTTTAATGTAGTTAGCTTCATATTTGATAGCCAAGATAGTAATCTATGTGATACATATTTCATATCTTAGTTACTATTGTTTTCTCCCACATTAACTCCCATTTCACCTGTCGCTTTTACTGTGGTGCTAGCCATATTATGCAACCAAAGACCCTTATGAACATGTGACATATACCACTAATGTGTTCAATAAGAATTCAAAGCACCAGGTCCATATAAGGAGAGTGTTTCAATAATAACTACCAGTTTAGCTTGTATGATTGGATGGTTTAGAGATCATTGTAGTTAAGCGAGAATGTTTTAATATTCATTCTTGTGTGTGTGTGTCTGAAAATTGAGTTATTATGTGTTATTACAAGAAAAATGCACTTCTTGCTGAAACTTGTATTCACTTTCTCACTAGGTAATGTATGATACAGAAAACCTGTACCTGATGAAGCTAACACCACATATAAATCTTTTTGAAACTGTAGGACCACCAGAGAAGTTACCAGATTTGTTCTTTTTTGTCAAACAACACTTGATGAAAAGAAATAGCTTAGTAATACCAACATTAGAGTAAGTAAAAAATTTTTTTTTTTGGTAGGGGGGATATTTAGTGATAATTTTTGTAAAATTAAACTGCTTCAAAAGGTCAAGTGGTGTGCTTTTACAGCAAAATAAGCTTCTTCCTGTCACAGTTTAGTTCAGAGAAATATGCTGTAAATTTTTCAAGTTTTTTATTTTTATTTTTTGAGTTATGTTTATATTTATCCACATAAAATACTCAGAAGCTTCTAGTTATTAAACCTATGGGTAGGGATCAAAGTGCACATGCCATGACCTTTTACAGAGAGCCATTCAACATGATATTGTATATTTAATTTGAGAGTTATCACCTATTCATTTTACACTGCCTTGCTGATTTAGCAACATTCTGATAAGGTCTTACCTTACTTACACAAAGCTATCTTGATCTTCATCTGCCCTCTAAGCATTGCTATAAAATTTTCATGATCAGTGCACCAGTCAATATACCCCATCAATTTCATGCCATTTCTGAACATGTACATATCATGTGACTACTTCCCACCAATAGCACTGCACCACCTGTGTTGGTGCAGCTAGCTCCTTCTACTATTTCTGCTCATTCTTCACTTTCTTGATTGGCACAGCATTGTTTATACATGAGTTTTTTTCACATGTGGCTACCAATTATGAATGTGCTTCTTTGCCATTTCAATTTTTTTTCAACAGTTTTATTTTACTGTATTTGCATTCACTTGTTTCAACAATTGTTTTGCATTTATTTCTCATTACCAAATTACAAGAGGTCTTAGTATGAATTTGTGATCAACATATCGACCATGGAAATTCTTGTTACAGTCGAAAATGTTACTGGTACGACTTTCCAGGAATCGGGTTTGACTTTATCTGTAGAGGAGATACACGCCTTATTTCACAGGGAGCTAGATTCATATGTCCAGTCAGCGATTTCTTCTTCTTTCCAACATAATGTTTCTGAGGAAGAATACAATCAATGGGGATACAGTTTGGACTCTCTTTTTGTGGCCCTCAGACCTATACTACCCGTGAATGCTGTTTGGCTTTTAGATCCATTTACTTAACTTCCATCTCCCACCAGTACTCCTATTTCGATCCTTGTCTGGTTCACTTACAGTGTTATGTGGCACATCCTGCTTTCTTTTGGGGGTTCAAGTTCCTAACTTTTATTCCCTGGAACCCTTCCATTTCCCATGATCTATCCCCTGTCATGTTAACTGGTTGGGTTGGTCAACTCGTCAGGCTGGCCCATTTGGACTTATCCATGTAAAATCGCCGTCTCCACAATGTTTCTTCTGATCATATTTGTCATATGACCATGTCTTTGGCTTCTCTCCTTCACAATCCATTGGAGATTATCCAATACTTTCATCGCTCATTATCTGCATGATCTGACTTTATCTTCTTCTGCTAGATATCGTCTCCCTCCCATGGCGATTCTACACACGTCTGTTCACGTTTGACTAGGGTAAGTCTTATCACTTCCTTTCATTTATGTCTTCTGTCATCAACCATAGTTTTAACCACTGCTACAGGTATTCTACTCTGTGGCAAGTGTTGCCTGGTCAGGTCTGCTTTGCCTCAAACCCGCACTATTTACTGTTTGTAATATAATGCTCAATGTAGAAATGGGGTGTTTCTGCAAGACCACTGATGGCTTACTCAGTGGTATATATGTACTAGATATCAATAATTTTCAATCTATGGTTGGGCAAATGTTCCATGTCCTTCTCATAATTCTGGATGCAGGATGTCTCTTCCCTGCATTAGTGGATGAATGAGTTATGATTTTGCCCATAATACTGGTTACAGCTATTATCCTGTCCTTACAGTTGAGTTGAGGCCACATCATGACCCTGTAAGGTTTGCTTTGTTGTACTTCTTGCTTCTATGGTTGTTTGTCCTGTTTTGACTGAAAGCTAACTTTTTCTTTGTAATTTTGGTTGCTCAGTGTATTGCACTCTGTTTACTTACAGTTGGGATTGATAGGTATATAACTTGGTCCACATGCCCTAGTCACACTGTTGATGTTACAATTTTTTTTCTATCCTTAATCTCCTAATGCCAAGGATGAGTTATGGAACCTCATCTGTCCGGTTGAGGTTGGGAATGTACACAGCTAATTCTGTTTATATTTTGCTACAGCTTGCACCTCTCAGAACATATTATGCTTGTGCAAGTAATTTCCTTTTCTGCCCATTTCTGATTAATTTCTTACTTCTTGGGGAAAGAGCATACCTGTTCCAGAAGTAGTGCACTTCCCCACAAGTGTCCTTTGTTTTCATCTTCAAGCACACCGTACATTCTGGGTGGTCACTTTCCACTTGGTTTCTATGTTATGTGCCTAAAGTGGCCCCTCCACCTTTGCAGTGTGGGATTTTTACTTTTTGTAAGTGGAGGTAACACCATATCAAAAGTTAAAATTTTTCTTACACTGAAAATATATTTCCAATAGGTACTTACCTCCTCTCACACACTTCCGACCTTTCCTCCCCACGTCTGGTGTTCTTCTTTTAGAGCCTGCCAATTCTTGAAAGTGAGGATTGAGCAGGAATAGCAGTGTGTTAGCTGCTCCAATATAGGTGGCACAATGGTGGAAGTTGTCACATGATATGGACATGTTCAGGAATGGTGCAAAACTGATGGAATATATATAGACTGGTGCAATGATTGCAAAAAAATTTTAGCAATGCTTAGAGGGCAGATGAAGATTGAAATAGTTTTGTGTGAGAGAGGTAAGTACCTATTGGAAATACATTTTCAGTGTAAGAAAAATGTTAATTTTTGTGGTAGAAGAGAGTAAATAATTGGTGCAATATACAGGGATACTGAAAAAAAGCTGGAGATACGCATTTTGAGGTCCTAGTGGTTATGAAATATGTAAAATGTACAATGGGCAAAAGTAGTTCATTCTTCACATGAGCATCACTTTACACTGAGACTTGTCTGAATCAGACTGACATTGTAAATTCACACATACATTTTGAGTTCATATACTTTTGTAACACATTTGATTTTTTTCTGTAGATACGCTTAGTACGTTCAGAGTTATAATCAACATTTCTTCTTCAATAAGTGGTTGATCCAATGCACTGACCCCGTGAACATTTAGTTAACATTAGAAAAATCCTAAAAATAATCGTGTATCATTTGAGAATTACAACATTGATTGTTCATTATGGTGTAAACTTCACAAAGATCTTACTGGTAAATGTGAACCTTAGAAAAACATTAAGAAGAAAATTACATGTACTAGAAAAATCCTTTTGAATGATTAAAGAATATTAAATAAAAGTTCTAAAGAAATGTAAAATGAGACCAGGCAGAATTTGAACATATAACCGTGCAAGTTTATGGTTTAATCTATTTGAGTCTGAGTTTCCACTTTGTCAAAAAATCGTGACTTCAAAGGGCAGTGTGCATCCTTAAGAATTTTTATATGTTATTGTTCTAAACATAAATGCTAAAATTTATTTCTATAAAAAAATAAAAGTTCAATTGGCATGAAAGAACATACAGAATTACTAGTGTTTAACATCTGTAAAAAGAAACTAAGGATAGATGTGAATTTCACACTGTCTTCCAGAATAATGTTAGTTAAGACTTTTTAGACCAGTATTTTTAGTACAATTTTAATGGTATTCTTTATATATATTTAATAGAAACCAACACAGCAGTGTTTTTTTCTATAAATTTACTTGTCATAAGGCATTAGTATTAGACCTATTACGTCTTTAAACACTACATTCTTAATCTACTCTCTTAGGGATTTTTAAAGAATTAGAAGAGTGTATAATAATAGTATATGAACCACATATTCATAACCATTGCCAACAATGTTTTTCTTAATCCAAGCTCTTCAGGCCAGCTGGGATACAACAAATGTAATAGTGAATACAACAGAAATGTTACAGTGTATACACCTCCCAAATAATAGCTTATATAAATAGCATTTCAACAACTGCTGTGTTTGTTGTTTCCCAGCCAGTCTGAAGAGCTCTGGACTGAGTGAAAAAGTGTCATTGGCAGTGGAAATGACAAATATAGTGTGGTTGGAATACTATTATTATTATACACTGTTATAATTCTTCAAAAATCCTTAAGGGAATAGATTAAGAATGTAGTGTTTAAAGATGTAATAGGCCTAATATTAATGTTTTATAACAAGTGAAATTGTAATAATTCGTTGCTGGCTTGTAAAAGGCATACACACCATAACAAGTGTATTTTTTGTGTTATTGTAGTTGTTTTCTTTTAGTTGATTTAGATAAATTTTGCATTTTTTATAATTTTGATCAAGTATTGTCTACTACTATTGACAGAAAATTGTTCCAGTTTAACTTAAAGTTTTCTACTGTTATGTGTTTTAATCATTTAGAAAGTGGATACCACATTGTGGACCAAGACTAATTATGGAAGGAATGACAATTTTCACTAAGTTTGGGGACTTAACACCGACAGAGATTCTTAACATTTTCCACAACTTCTCCTCTTGGCAGGAATATGAAGATTCTCCCTTCAAAGCTGCAGTACATAGAAATCTAGGTGAACTAGTTGATGAAGTACATGATGAGGATGAATAATAGTTGTTTGTTCTTCAGCAGTAAACTTAATGTCTTGCAATAGTGAAGATAATATTACTAAAACATTTTGTAATCTGAACAAGGTAATTTAGTAAATAGAATGGCAAGGAATATTGCATTTAATATTACTGCTTTAGTTATATTAACTTTTATTGTTTATTCAGATTGCAGAATGAGCATTATCAATTTCCATACCAGTTGATTTCAGTGTCACAGTTGTTAGATATTTTAACTGGACATAACTTTAATTAAACATAATTAAAACAAAGTTGTTTTCTCAGTTAGTCTGCTGCAGTTTTTAAAACATATTAAGTTTCAAATTATCATGTTTTTATTTCCAAGAAAAAAATAGTTCACTTTTAGTTTGAAATGATTATTCAGTACAAAATTTCGGATAAATATATAGTTTTATTGTTGAATTATATTACAGGCAGATTATAGTGATTTTGTGTTTTGAAATTAGTGTAACTTATTACAAAAAATAATAATTAAAAGTTTTCAGGATATCCATTTCACTCATATTTAATGTTTTATTATTGTTATATTTTTTTGATGTGGTCCAGATACTCTGACATTGTGTATTGTAGTTTGCTATTGGAAGGTAACTGATGTTCCATGCAACATCATAAAGTAGATTTTCATGTACATTTCTAGTTCATAAGAGTGGTTTGTATAATGATTGTTCATTAGCAGTGCAAACAGAACTACATGTATGTCTAATGGTGAAGTAAGTGTACATAATTAAAGGAAAATAAAAGATTGACAAGTAGTTTTTATAACCATTTTGTCATTGTATATGGGAAGTATACTATAGTTTTAGTGATTCAAAAGTGAATTATAACCCATGTATAATATATAAAACAATGAAGTTAATAGCTAAGAAACATATTTCTATGAAATCTGGATACTAAGCAACACGAAAAAGTTATTTTTTGTATTTATTCTTAAATGAGTGACTTCTTCAGTTGATCATAAATTTAGTCTACCAGTGATTGTAGAATTAGGCTGTGTCATTTAAACTGTATATATAAGCTGTAATAAATTTTTGAAACTATCAGCTGTATCATGTTCATTGTATAAAGCTGTAACATGCTGTTGGAATTAGTAGGCCCTATCATGTATATTGTATAGAACTGTCTGAAACACGCCATTGAAATTACCAGCTGTGTCATGTACATTATATACAGTTGTTCAAAACACTGTTGGAATTTTCAGGCTTTTTCACATACACTGTATACTACTGTTTAAAACATATTGTTGGAATTACCAGACAATAGTGTGCGCTATATGCAGCTGTTTAACTCACTGTTGAACATACTGGACTGCATCATATATTGTATATATATAGCTGTACCAAATATTGTTGGATTTGAAATATTATATTTAAATTATTCTGATTTTAATATTTCATCCATTCAGGAGTAAGATCTAAGAACTAAATGATAAAATTTAGATGGTTTCTACTCCTTGTGAACTTATATTTTAGATTGTTGTTCTCTTTTCTTAACTTGTGTTCTCTGTAAAACGTGGGTAGAATCAATGTTAAAATGGATTGCCTAAGAAAACAAATTAGATGACAGGAATCTTTAACTGGTCTGTAAAATGGTAAAGTAAAACAAACTAATTTCTACATTTATAAGCAGAAATGCTGACAAAAGTTTTGAAAGACTCATACAGGCTAGAAAATATGATTACATAGTAAGAGTAAGTAATATGAGTTAAGCCTATTATTATGCTTGCTTATTTGTTGAAGCTTTCCCTCAGCTTTTCAATTTGGAAAGGTTAAATCAAAGTTATAACATTTATTACCAGGATGAGAAAAATATCAGAGTACTTTCTGTGAGAACAGTTCGGCTAATCGAATATCTTCCAAAACTTTCCTCATCAGTGTAGTTGGTGTCTGTTATGTACTAATGTTTTACACAACGTTGCTGGTGACGCAAGACACCTGAAAAACTGAATTGAAGTTCTTTGTTAAGCTGTAAGTCTGTCTTTAGTTTAAGGTTCCTACATCTTTGAAAAAAGCTGCCCAACATGACGTTTTTATTGTTCTTTTGAGTGTTAACTATATATGACCATTAGTTTCAATAATCTCAGAGCAATGTGTCCAATAATTGTTAGCTGATGGTTTAATGTTAAGTGTTAATAATATCTACCCATTCGTTTTTATGAGTAACTGCAGAGCACTGTGTCTAACGACTGTTAGCTAATGTTTTAATTTTTAATCTCACTAGATATGAAGAACTGATTGACTAATAACAATATCACAGATTTTTTAAATACTATGATAAAAATTATTTTGATTTTCTTTCTAACCATTTGTTTTGTTGAATTTCAAGCAAAGCTACATGGCTAGTGCAGCTAGCCATCCCTTGTTTTTAAGTGATAGACTAAAGATGTCAAGTATTCAACAACCCACTGTCAACTCTTGGGCTGCTTCTGTCATACTGAATACCAGGAGAGTTGACCATCACTCTTATAACTCACCCATGACCCCAAAGTGAGTAGCGTGATTTCCTTTTCAGTGATAATGGGACACAAACCACAGATTCTCAGCTCCACAGTCTGGAATGCTAAACACTGGACCCCTCTCTAAATGTAATGAACTTGACAATTTTATGATGTGCAATGTGTTGACAATGAGTAAAAGAGATACATTTCCAACCCCTAAATTTAGTTGTTGTTTCTACTAATTTTCATTATTTGTCGTTTTATCTGTTGAATAACTATGATATAACGAGTTATTTTCAGTGCTTGTTTTGTTTGTTTTTGAATTTTGCACAAAGCTACACAAGGGCTATCTGTGCTAACCATCCCTAATTTAGCAGTATAAGACAAGAAGGAAGGCAGCTAGTCATCACCACTTTTGGGATGCTCTTTTACCAACGGATAGTGGGATTGACCGTCACATTATAATACCCCCACGGCTGAAAGGGCGAGCATGTTTGGAGGGAGGGGGATTCGAACCCCTAACCCTCAGATTGTGAGTCGAGCACCCTAACCACCTGGTCATGCCAGGCCCATGTGTTTGTTTTATATAATTATCATGCATTAGTTTTAAAGCTTGCTGTCACAGTAACCGTGTTGTGCTAAGTTTTAAAATGACTGAGCTACATGGAGTGTTTGCGGTGATATCTTTTTTGTTTGTGTCTTACTGGTTTAAGAATATGTGTACTATATAGTTTGTTTTTACGAAATGAGAGATATTCTCTATTAATCCAAATATTGGGGTTCAGATCTTTATTTTAGTGTATCTTTCAATACCTCTGTTTCTGTATAATGCTTATGTATCTGCTTGTACATTCATTACTGTTATAGTCCTTCATTGGTCACAAACAAATACAAAACGATCAGCTATTAAGATATTAACGAATAATGATAATAAAACATTAACTAAAAACAACAATATAAAAATGTACAAATTGAAATTTATTGATTTTGAAACAAACTAGACTAGTAAGATGATATTTTTAAGTTCGACTTGTTTACAAATTTCAAACTTTTAAGAACAGCAAAAATCATACTTTCAGTAATAATGTAAAACATAAGTAGTTGAAACTAGAGCATTAAGTACACGTGAAAGCGAAGAACGAATTTATTAACTCTTTTTACTGCCATGGATATTTATGTTCTCCTCTAGAGCATCGGCACACTATATATTTTATTTCAGCCCTGAAAAGTGTGATATTAAGTTTTCTGAGAGAAAGGTATTCATTAAAGTCAGTAATTTCAAAATTCATAAACAGACGATGTTAATATGATAAATAATAAGTGATATTTAAGTAATTATACAACAACACGTGGTTAGGGCGCTCGGGTTCGAATTCCCGTCCCACCGAACATGCTCGCTCTTTCAGCCGTGGGGGCGTTATAGTGTGACGGTCAATCCCACTATTCGTTGGTAAAGAGTAACCTAAGAGTTGGTGATGATGACTAGCAGCCTTCCCTCTAGTCTTACACTGCTAAATTACGGATGGCTAGCGCAGATAGACCTCGTGTAGCTTTGCGCGAAATTCAAAAACAAACAAACAACAACACGTGTTTTTCTGTGTAACTTAAAAAAAAAAAAGGTGGCACTAGTAGAGTTGTTTCTATAAACGCGGCAGAGAAAAAGTAAGAAAAATACTGTAAGCTAACTACGTAAAAGTATCTTTTTTTTTAAATAATATAAACGTTGCCAAAATACACACTAAAGATAAATTAAAAGCTAAATATGTAAATATAGTTCAAACAGCCTAAAAGTAATAATATAAGTACAACCAAAGCAACCTTAAAGCTAATGACCTAAACACATACACAAAAAATCAGTTTTTTATATTAACAACTTAATAAATGCTAATCCAATCAAAAATGTAAAGTTAACAGTATAATCAAAGCAACTTTAAAGCTAATAACGCAAACGCTTCAAAAAGTCTTGGAAACTAATAATTTAAAAATTACAATCCAGGCTTAACGTTATCAACACTAGCACTGTAAAACCTATGACTTTGAAACTTGTAACGAAATCACGTAAACTTAATTTTGTAGCTAGTTAGCTAGCAACTTAAGTATTGTAACAACAATATAATCACTCCTAAAGCAGTCTTGATGTTAAAAAATTGAACACTGCAGAAACATCATTGAATTTTCCTGTTTACACAGTAGTAACATATAACTTTTAAATGTTCAGCCTTTTTTGTTTAGTTACTTGTAGATATATAAATTAAATTTATATTTTTTAATAAAATCAGTTAAGGGTTAGTCTTGATTAAAAATAAATTCCGTGTACATGCATGTATAAAAAGATAAAACGTGCAGTTTAAAATTGAATTTCAGCTCTTTACATTCTACGTTTATTTAACCCTTAATATTAGTTAATTTTGAATCATTTTTCTAGAATCTTCTTAACAAATAAATTAGAATAAACAGTTTAGTTAACTTGAAGAAAAAAGTAATGAATAACCGCAAAAAGTAGTATAGAATGCATTGCAGCCTTCCAGAATTCTAGTATGCGTGTACGGAAGATCCCCTTGGGGAGTTAGAGACCCTTCCCCATAGCTTTAAACTATGAAAAGTTGTGCAAAAATATGTTCTAGAAAAAGTCATATCTAGATAGCTGAATACTTATCTGTAATCTGAACTGCTTTGAAACAAAGGGAAATACGCTTTTTTTTGTTATTCGCTCAGTAACAATTATAAATTATACGAAAGACATCAACTATAATATGTCATTCATAAACTGGTGGATTGGAAGTGAGTCGTCTCCTTAAAAAAATCGTGGTTGTGTGCCTGATTGTTATTTTATTGAATAATAGTCATTTATGTAACTTAATGTGATGTTAACACTGTCCTTAAACTGAAAAGTTGGTGTAATAAACAACGGATTTTTAGAATCAAGGCACGCTCCTAAAATCGTATTATTTGGTACACTTGGGTGAAAGTTACTGGTGAACATATCGTCGTTGTTGTGAATTATCAACAGTTGAGATCGTATGGAAATTAAAACGTAGAAGATAACTACTTGTTCACATTTTGATCCCATTCTTTTTTATTACATCGGATCATCAAGAATCTATAAAATAACTAAATAAGATGAACGTGAAACTATGGTTTCCATTTTGTATAACATGTTAAAAAAAGCAGCTTTTAGCGATCGTAATACAGAAAACAAATCTTACTGGCGGACTGAAGCTGCAAAGAGCATTTCAATTCCACTATTTGTTAATTAGAAATTTGACAAAATATATATAAAAAAAGATGAATGATAGATAGTTAGAGTTTGGCAAAAGTAAGTGATTGTGAGATGCAGATGCAACAAGAGTAATACAACACAAGGGAATTATGGACGAGTAAGAATTTTGTGATTGGCACCTTCATGTTGCATTATCAACAGGCTTCAAATTGCATGCATTTCACAAGAGCAATACAATACAAGGGAATTATGGACGAGTAAGAGTTTTGTGATTAGCACCTTCATGTTGCATTATCAACAGGCTTCAAATTGCATGCATTTCACAAGAGTAATACAATACAATGGAATTATGGACGAGTAAGAGTTTTGAGATTGGCACCTTCATGTTGCATTATCAACAGGCTTCAAATTGCATGCATCCCACCACGAATGATTGAGCAGAGCAATCTCCAGTTGTATTAATGTTTATCCACTTTCCTTTTCAGTAAACGCCTTGTGACTTGAGAAGTGTTTCCAGCAATTCGTTAGCAGTTTGCTGAGTGGCATCATTAGACAACTCGTCGAAGTTTTGATAGTCAAGCTCTTTATCGTGACAGTTCAACTGTGAAGTAGGCTTTCCATTACGAATCTTTTCGTCTAATATGGATATATACAGAGGTGTGTGTTCTGTGGGATCTTTTTCTTTGGTTGGAAGGATTAGTTTGTCGAAAAAGTGAACAAACAGGCATGCAACTGCCTATATGCGTAAGAAAAAAACTGGATTAAAATACAGGTGACAAAGTTTAGGTAGATTCTTTCATAATTAAATATAATAACTTGCTTAGCTGAAGTTTATCATACTTTTCATTAGTACACACTGATTGTGAATAGACTAAAATTTGCAGAATACCAAAATATCTTCCCTGACCACTTTTGATATAATTTTTATATACACATTAGTTGAACAAGAAATCCAACTTTTCTAACTACAGTTGCGTTAAAATTAAACTATGAAATTGCGTAAGGTATTTATATAATTAACTTTTTTATTTTATCCTTTACAATAAAGTTCTATGGATATTATTAGATATAAACCAGTTTTTTAGCGGTATGGTAGATATAAAACAGATAAAACGTGCATGAAAACAACTATTCAAATTCCAAAGTCTGTCATTGATAAAACAAAGCATTTTCATTCGTACATACCTATGATTTAAAGCTTATTAACATTGTTAATTAATACCTGTTTGTAAAGCCAATTACAATGGATATAAAATTCAATAATTAATCTTATATCCTATATGTATAAAGTATTATCGGTACTGTAACTTCTTTACTGATGGTGTAGAACGGTTTGGAAACATTTTGTAAAAACATCTGTCAAATACTAAAGTGCTTACCAGACTGGCGAACACGAAAGCATGAATGGTAGTAGACCAAGACATCCCTAACTCTTCCAGCATCACCCCAGCTGTGAACCCTCCAATTAAATTCCTGAGTTGGAACATTTTGGGTAAATTCAAAACCAAGTATTGGGGTTTAGGATATTTAATGTGTATAAAAACACAAATAACTTTTAGTAAGAAATAAAGTATATTTTGAGGGAAGCGGGCCAGTACATTATAACAATATAAAAACTAATGTATTGTTAATATTAGTTGTATTGTTTCCTTTGAAACCCAAAACATAATTATATTCAATATTCGTTAAAATTATTTATGAATCAAACGACGGATCTAACTTGACCTGCTCCCTCTGGATTTCATCCTTTCTACAGCAAAGTTTGGTAAACTAAATACGATTATACAGACACTTCTGGAATAGTCAAGCTATTCACTTACCCCAGGGGAATAGAAAACGAGACAATGGACGATACCAGACTATATGTCCTGAAATTTTCAGGCAGGCCTCCTTTTTGTCTGTAAAAAGAATATTCGAGTTTATGATTCTTAAAATCGCAAAATAACCCAATAATGTAAAACGTGTTTATACTCCATTCTTTGTATTCAGTAAACTCAAAAGACGGCATAAAAAGTTTTTTTTTTCATAATTATCTAAAGAAGTAAAGAGACTTGAATGTCTTCTAATCAGCAAAAAACACGATACCAAAATATCGTTAAATTCAAGTTTTTGGAACGATTTGTAACATTTTTACGCTGCGAATTAAAATGATCTAATGATAAAATACACGGTTTTTGTTTGTAATTTCTCTACACTTGTAAGAATAATTGTCCCATATTATGATGACATTATCCCAAGTCGAATAAACCCAGCATTATATTTATCCCGCTGAAGCATACTTTAATAACATGTTATTAACATAATCAGGATATACGCATTATAGAAATCAGAAATACGTGCAACTTGTTAGTATACAACTACTTATAAGTTAGATAAACTGTTCAACTTAGATAAACACAAAAATTCAACCTTTGTGAATGCAGTATTAAGGTTTTATTTATTGTGATGTTGTACGAATCTATAAACCAGACATTAATAGCGAACTCAACAGAATGTTTCTATAGCTGTCTGCAAAATGTAAGATGTTACAGATACGTTAATAGAATGGTATTTTCCTAAGTCAGTAAACGACAAAACAAACAAACAAAACTGGACTGAAACATGAAATACGAAAAGAATTTTAACATATATTTTTTAATTAAAAATTCCATATTTACGGAATTACATATTTTTTAAAGTAACCATTAAGGACTCTTAAAAACTTTGAATGACAATTTAAGTAACCTTTGTACACTACTACTTTTCAAATTGTAGTGTTAAACACATCAAAGAAAATATACACATCCAATCGATTAGTAGTTGTATTTTCAATAGTTCCTATCCTTGGACAAATACAAGTAATGTTCATATACAAAGCTTTTTCAAGAGAAATATTCACGTTTTATAAAATAGTATCTCCTTTTCTACTATTATTTTAAAACATTAATTTAGAGAAACCTTGATCCCCAAGGAAACACTTATTAGAATCAGTTTTTCTGTTAGTGGGGATATAGATACTACTATCCCAAGTTAACTATGAGACAATTTTCAGTAAAGAAATATATTAATTAATTAATGGAAGCATGTTGTTTTCACATAATCTCAATCACTGTCTTATCATTCCAACAGTGAACCCAGCTTACACTAGTTTTTCCTTTACAGTTGGCGGGTGGGTCTTCTTTGGTAGGAACTATTAACAAAATGCGTTTATTCTATAGTAATTTCCCTATAGAACCAATAATACTACTGTACAGCACAATATATTTCTTTGCACCTGCTTAACTATTGTTTCAGGAAATATATATACTGATGAAGAATTAAGTGTAAAGTGTGGTGTATTTGAAGTTATTTCCACCAAACTACGTTCACATCAATCTTTTGAATTCCACATCGGTAACCTTACAAACAAGCACTTATATGTACATTTAGACACAAACTCTGCCTTTGGCAACGAAGAAGGTAATTATTGTAAAGATTAAAACTCACCTGGCAGACCGTAGACATGCAGAGTAAGAACAGGAAATAAGAGGCCCTGCCCCAAAACCCTTGAGTAGCAGACCAACCGTCACCAACCACACTTTACTGTCAAAAAATATGGTAAAATACTGTTGACTTTTTGTAATTTAACCCTTAATTGTTACTTGTTTTCGAGGGTAGTAAAGATACAGTCATAATAACGTTGAAAGAATGACAGATACTAAGTTCACGTATAAAAAGTATTCACATTAGACGAAATTGATAAATACACCAAATCTATAAAAACAAAAGTGTACTAACATGCCATTAAAAATATTACCTTAAAAGCATAGGATAAGACGACCCCTGCAAGCTTGTTTACAGCGTTAGAAGTCTGCAAAATTACCGCTGTATCGCTACGGGGGGGGGGGGATCCTCTAAAAGCTCTCATTCTGTTATTATTTGTTTTTCTTCTACCGAACAAAGTGTTTAATTATGTGGGAGAGAGAATTGAGGTTGTAAGCTGCCGATGATTCAAAGTGTTTAATTATGTGGGAGAGAGAATTGGAGTTGTAAGCTGCCGATGATTTAAAGTGTTTTATTATGTGGGAGAGAGAATTGGAGTGTAAGCTGTCGATGATTCAAAGTGTTTTATTATGTGTGAGAGAGAGAATTTGAGTTGTAAGCTGCCGATGATTAAAGTGTTTTATTATGTGGGAGAGAGAATTGGGGTTGTAAGCTGCCGATGATTTAAAGTGTTTTATTATGTGGGAGAGAGAATTGGGGTTGTAAGCTGCCGATGATTTAAAGTGTTTTATTATGTGGGAGAGAGAATTGGAGCTGTAAGCTGTCGATGATTCAAAGTGTTTTATTATGTGGGAGAGAGAGAATTGTGGTTGTAAGCTACTGATGATTTAAAGTGTTTTATTATGCGGGAGAGAGAATTGAGGTTATAATCTGGTAGGTGGCGAAGTAGTCTCGGTCTATTTATAAAAGGTGGATAATATCATGGTTTGGATTCGTTTTCAGCCAACGAAACATAAATGTCCGTCTGATGGGTAAATTTGGATTTTTGGCCGAACGCTGGGAGAGTCTGCTCGGCTTTAAGGAGTTAAAAATGTATACTGTCTATTGTGCAAGTAGAAAAAAGAGGTGAAAACTGTTTGTTATTAGATTACGAAATCGATTTTTGTTTTTAAACATGTAGCACAGAATGAATAAAAAAATTGTTGCTAGATAGCCAAAAGTATCTAGAGCTTTTCAGAACCCGTGTTCCATCTGTATTTCCGAATATAACTCAGGACGAATATACAGTTGCTGCTAGGTGGCCAAATGCCTCCACTCTCCAGAGTTTTTGAAGACGTACAATAAAATAAAGTTATCTGTAAAACCATAGTTATAAACATGTATATGTCACAAGTTTCCTTAACACTGCGAAGTCACATTTCTTGTTTGAACACATTTTGGGGCACCTATTTTTACGGGCATGAGCCTTTTTAAAGTTTACCACGGCATCCAGTCCAGCAAATTGAAACTGATCTTACATTCAGGAGCAGCAGATATAAGATACAACAGTAAAACTGATTTATAAATGACACACGTCTTCAGTAACACATTATTATGTAAACTGTTGTATGTTAATCCACGAACATGTGTTATGCAATATTAGCGGCAACGATTCATTACGTGTTACTTACTTTAAAGTGCATACAAATAATCTTCTATCTAGTATCGATAATAATATTATACAATGAGCTGCCTATAAGTGTCTTTACAGTATAATACTTATGAATATAATCTGGTGTGGGTTATTTTATTGATTACAATGTTCATGTTATTTAAGCTTACAATTCCAACACATTCAGGTTAAAGTTTTAGATTTACTTACGGGGAGAGAGGAAGAAAAGCAACTGGACCAATCAGCATAAAGGACACAACTAATACGAGTGATCCAACGCATTGAAGAATGTATTCCAGCTTCTGTTGAAACAACATATATATATATATATATATACACACACAGAGAGAGACATACTTATTTCTATATATATACATGTAAACTGATATGAGTCAAATGAGGTGGAGCGGTACAAATGCAAGGTTATACATTTTCGACATTTTATTGAAAACATTTCCCATCGAAACTTTTTTCATTCCTTGCAGTGTATTTAAAATAAAAGCTTCCTTATATGATTCACATGGAATTTGATAGAAGAGCACAACAGCTAAAGACTGTCATATATTGGGTTGCAAGTAAAAGAAGATAAAATACCACGAGGATATTGGTAAATTATAATATATATATATATATATATGTCAGGCAGGCGATAACACTGCCTATGTAGGGATGGCTCAGATTGTTCATCGAAATGGTATTCTAAGTATTTCCTCAATAGGTCTTCAGAACTTTACAATAATGCACTGTAACAATAACTTTACAATAATGTACTCTAACAATAACTTTACAATAATGTACTCTAACAATAACTGTACAATAACGTACTCTAACAATATCTATGTATTGACTGAGTCACAAGTTCTGAGAATGTCTGTAAATATCATAGCAAAAAGTTTGAATTTTATTAATTAAATATTATTAATAATTAGTAGTAATAAAAAATTATAATTTTAATGTAAACTATGTTATCATTACCCCTTGAAGTTAGCTTTTATATAGTAATTTGGTGTTTCTTTAAAAAGCTTAAGTACAGGGTGAAGCAGGAATTACCAACCAATAATAGAAAAATAATATTAATATTACAGTTGGAACCTCATTGTTTATAACGTGGTTATAAATAAAACCTTCCTATGTCTATGGAAAACACTGCATTCGAAAAAAAACAAGTAAAGAAAAACTTTTCAAAAAAGGAAGTAATTGTAGGGATGGCTTATATCAACCTTTAAAAAACAATGCAAACGACATAGTAGGGATGGCATTTGCATCATCCCGACATATTAGCAGAATGTTAACATACAAAAGTAGGATAAATTAATCTCAATTGTGATTGAATATTTATGAATATTGCTATATGTTAATTCTTGCCTCTGCTATTATGTAGGGATGATGCAAATGCCATCCCCACTATCTTGTTTGCATTGTTTTTGAAGGATTGATATTAGCCATTCCTACATTTATTTCTTTTTTTGAAAAGGTTTCTCTTTATTTATATACTTTAAGTATAGCTATACTCGTTTAATGAAACAAACAAAAATAATTCACAATTGGTCTCTCTGAAAATAATATATTATATCAGTTAAGTAAATGTTAAGTAAAAAAAGAGTAGTATAATACAATTGTAAACGAATAAGCCGGTGTAGTCGTTTGAGTTGTTAAAAAGTGCAAAGGAGTTAACACATTAGCTCAGTTGGTAGAGCAATTGCCTGGTGCGCGAGAAATTTCTGGTCGAATACGATCCGAGTAGATACAAAACATTACGTTACCATATCAATAAACAAGTAAATTATAGCAGGCATATCAAGTAAACGAGTAAACTATGGTAAGCATATTAGGCGTATTTAGTAAGTGTTTGTTTTTTGTTCGGCACAAAGCTACACAACAGGTTATTTGTGCTCTGTCTGACGCGGGTATCGAAACTTGATTGTTAGCGTTGTAAGCCCTCAGACTTACCACTGAGCCACTGGCAGGAGGAGTCTAGTAAGCGAGTAGACTATAACAGACATATCTAGAACGTTGTAAAATACTATTTTTTAAAAATATTTCGTTAATTAATTGCTAGATGCAGAAATGATGATTAGGGTGTTCGACTCTCAATCTGCTGATCGAGGATTCAAATCCCGTCACCGAAAATGTTCGCCCTTTGAGTCATGGGAGCGTTATAAGTGACGGCAAATCCCACTTTTCCTTGATAAGGAGTAGCCCGAACGTTGGCGGTGGGTAGCGTTGACCATCTGCCTTCCCTCCAGTCTACAACTTTAAAATTAGGGATGGCTAGTGCAGATAGTCGCTTTGAGCGAAATTCGCTCCCAGTGGCGCAGCAGTATGTCTGCGGATTTACAACGCTAGAATCCTGGTTTCGATACCCGTGGTGGGCAGAGCACAGATAGCCCATTGTGTAGCTTTGTGCTTGAATTTAAAACAAACAAATAAACTGAACGAAATTCAACAAAACAAAAAAGCACAACAATAATATCTATGAACAGTCTACTCGGTTTTATATCAAGCAAAAACGTTTTGTACACCACACTAGAAGTTTCGTGTTTTATACATGTTATAAATAACAAATCAAAACTCACACATACATATATAATAACTGGGACGTCCTTTATCTATGTTACGTGGTATTTTGTTTTAGGTCAAGTATTACGTTATTTGTTGTCATTTTTAATCCAGTTTTAAGCAGATGGAAAAATTGTATTACATAATTATTTTTTTGTCATAAAAAAGTACCCGTGGCCGTTTTTTTTTTAAGTCATGTGCACCTTTTGTAATTTTTTATTTTTTATTGAACAGCTAGTACGCACGCGAGCTTCCAATGCTCATCACTTCGTTTGTTATTTGAGATTAAGCTTAAAGCTATACAATGGGCTATCTGTGTTCTACCCACTATAGGTATCGAAGCCCGGTTTCTAGCGTTGTAAGTCCACAGACATAGCGCTGTGCCACCGGGGGCTCTCACCACTTCGTGTGCGCTTTAAAACACATAGGTTTGCAATGCTCACTATTTATCGTGTATATCCAGACACGTGGGCTTACAATACTCACAAGTTTATCTGCTAATCTTCCAGCAATAGGTGAGCTGAAAGCGTAGGATATGAACAGGCAAAGGTAGACACATCCAACCTCCAGAGGATGTAGAGAAAACTGAAATCAAAACGTAGGACAGGTAAATCGATAAATCAATATACATGAATTAAAACACGGCGTTGAGTAGTAAAGTTGCTGGACCTACGCAATTTTCGTTACGTATAACATAAAAATACATAAAACTAAAGTTACTGAATTCAAAGTGAATAATTTTCTGGCTCACAAGCAGCGTGTCAGTCGAAAACACAAATCAATTGTGAGGTTCTATTTGTTTATTTGTAACACTACTTAATTAACTCATGAACAAAAAACATTATTCCATAACGGTATATTTTTAAAATGATTTTTTTTATCGCCTATAGAAGTTATATAAGTTAACTGTGTCATAAAACCCTTGCGATGAAGTGACTCAACTGAATTCTTACCTGTTGTAAATGATCGCTAAGAGTGATTAAAATAAAAGCATCGGCTACAACATTTAGGGTCACGCAGAGTATGGAGAGAATGGTTGCCGGCAACTTAAGTATGTGCAGATATTCCTGGACTGTTAGAGCAGAGGGTTTTTCTCTTGACTGATTATCTAGGAACAAAATGAAACGGAAACCTAAATGGTTATTATACATGTGCTCACAATGATCCAAACAATAATTTACATGTTTCTTTTATCAGAACAACATTCTTCATAAGTCCGTTAAAAAATGACTTACTTAAAAGTTTTACAGTCATGTACCAGCGTATATTTGTAAACTACAAGCAAAGAAACTTAAAACAAACAAAATAGGCAACTAATTTACCTTATGTTTCGTTGATTTTTCACAAATAGATTATCTCCTAAATTTTAAATGGTTGCATATTATAAATCGTTAGCGTAAATCAAATCAGATTTTATGAGTGCAAGCTAGACTAGTTAAATATTTCCCAAGCATTAAATGACACTATCTCCAAAATTGAATACACTTAAATTGTCTGACATAAGTAGTTTGAAGAGGATGAATATTATGATTATGATAAAACACGATATTTGTGCATAAATTAACTAAATTGAAACGAACACTACAACGTTAAAGAGTGTTCAATAATTTATTATTAAAAAAAGAAGCACCAGACTTAACATCTTTCGGCGATATTATATTCCGCCATCACAAGGAGCTTTTTTTTTTAAATAACTTATTGTGAACTTTTTTAACGTTGTGTTGTTCCTTTTAATTGAGTTATTTGTAGAATATTTCTTATCTGATTAGTGACAGGTGAAGTGTCTTCCACCCACCAGAGCTTGTGTTCACAGTCCATACAGAAGCACTGGCCGTGAGCATAATTAACGTTCCAAATACGACAAAAGGTGTGTGGTATCCTCCAAGCTGAAAGCATACATTTTTTTAAACACAAGTATCACTTTAAAATACCACCTTTAAAGCGTTAGCGTTTAAGAATATCAACACAAAACTCATTTTAAGCCTTCACCCAGAGTCATTTTTAGAGGATTTTTGCTGCCCTAAGCAGAGAAGTATTTTGCCACTCTAGGCAAAATATTAAAATATGCTACATAGTTTGTGTAAACTAAGACTACATGATACGGCGCTGTGCATTCATAGTAATATGCAAAACAAATTATTTTATTTTACCTTTTAAATTTCCATGAGAAATAAAACAATAAGAATGTTGAGAGTGCAACACTTACAAAAGAAAAAAAAAGAAGAAGCAAAGATAAAAACTATACAATATTCTCCTTAAAATTAATAGATTCGTCATCCACTAGCAACCATTATCGGCAATATCTGGAAAAATGTAGATAATGTAGTGGTGTAATGCTTGAGCTGAGTACCGACACTTCAGAAACTAGACATATGTATATAAAAATAAGTTATTCAGTTTAAACCCAAAATTAAATGTCTCTCCTAGCCAAACTGTCAGCATGTCAAAAGAGACTCTGGATGTTTCTGATATCCTGTGTCCACTGGTAGGGCTCTCTCAGACCACGCAGTACGCACACTGTCACTCTCCCTCAGGAGCTGGCGTCAGGCATTATGCGATCGCTCTGGCTGTAGAGCAGGTGTCAGAGCGTTAAAATGGTGAAATGTTATTTTTTTGTCGAATGTCACATGGTCATTAAGACAAATGAATATGGTATTAGAATATTTGATAAAATACATTTTACAATTATACTGTGTATTTAAAACGTGCATATATTAATTACATAACATACAACGAAGGCTGCTTTTTTAACTATTTGTATTGGCAGAACAGAAGATGGGCAAAACATTGAAAAGTCAAAGTTGTTAATACTGTTTGGAGTTTACTGTTGATTAAATGAAAGAGAGGGAAATGAAAAGTACTGTATCTATGGGTCCAGTTTTTTTTTTTTTTCTTGCTGCTTAGTTTAAAGGAAGTTGAGTTGCGTGTTTTCTCTCGGTAATATATGTGAATTCAAGATATTATTAACGTAAGTATTTAGTCTCAAATAATTAGTATTACATATATTTTATTTATTTAAAAGTGGGCTCACGAAAATGGAAATTAGGTTTTGAATAAGAGATATTTACCCTTACATTAAATCAACACTATTAAACTGCAAACATTAATAACGTTAGTTTTTGTTTGTTTGTTTTGTAAGTACAAAACTACACAATGGACTTTCTGTGCTCTGCCCAGTGCGGGTATCGAAAATCGATGTTTATCGTCATAAGCCCTCAGACTTGCTGCTGAGCCACGGGGAAGCAATAACGTTAACACAGAGATCTTTAGATAATCATCTCCAAGCCGCAAACCTTAAAAAAATATCAACATACAGCACACTTTGAACTACCAACTCTAAAGTGTAAAAATCAACAAAAACATTAACATTTATACAACTAAGATTTGTGAAAGTAATTATCTAAATATATATTTTTCTTTAAATTAACTTGCAACAGAACCTTACGCATGATTTTATATGTGGCCGCTACTGGGTCGGTGCCATGTTAAAAAAACAATATTATATATATATATATATATATATATATTAACTATATCAACACACGAATGTACATCATAGGCATAGAAATAAACAAAATTATACTCACCGAAATGACCGATTCTGTACGTATAAAGTTATTGGGGAGGGGGCTGTTTCCCCTTTTTGTTCACTATTGTGTAAGCCCCTGAATTTGAATTGCATTTTTTCTTTCTGATAAATAACGTTTTGTTATATCCGAAAAAAGTATAATCGGTAAGAATATTAGTATGGTCGTTGAACCCTAAAAAATAGGAGCTCTCAAGTAAAAAATCGCACCAAGCTGTATTTGGCAACATTACAAACGAGATTTTGTGCTGTATAACATATACAATATCTACAAAATACCGTTTTGGGAGATGTTTTATAAGCGAATGAGGTAGTCACATTCCACATTTTATCTCGCAACCACTGAAATAAAAAACTAGTTGTACATCTTGATAAGACTGAAATCGTGAATCTTGTTGAACTACAGATTACATTTCTTTTGAAAAATGTCCCCCTCCGCCAGTGGCACGGCGGTAAGTCTGAAGGTTTATACTGCTACAAACCGGGTTTCGATATCCCTGGTGGGCACAGCGTATGCAGTCTCGGCCAAAAGTTTGTATAGTGTTCGATATTGATGTTATTGTCTACATGCATGAAGTGGTTATTGAGTAAATGCCCAGTAGTATGGTAGAGAAGGTAGCGTATGATCGGACAAACATGTACGAGCTGCTATTCTGGTCTGTATAAGTTGTTTTTAGCAGTTATTCGTCAAAACACATAAACACACACCTGTTTTGTTTAAAATGGTGTGCTTTTGGTATAATTTATTTCGAAACAAATCAATGCTTTGTTCAGATAATTTTTCTGTACTAGTTGTAGAGTTATGTCTCGTCACGTGTCAGAAGTTATAGGACTTCAAATTGTTCGACTGTCCAGAAAAGGTATGAAGCAAACGGACATTGCCAAAATAGTAGTGTACCCCCAGAGTATTGTATCCAGAATCCTGAAACGAAACGTTATCGGACTACAGGAAACTTTCTTCCGGGAAAGTCTGCTGGTAGACGCCGAAAAACTACTGCCCGATATGACTGTGTTTTTATCAAGTTAACAAGTCAAGGTCGAAAGAAGTCTTGCAACACCTTACGACAAGAATGACATGAAAACATTTATTTCAGGATATCCAGAAGAACAGTGAATAGAATACTGACCAAAAAAGGTTATTTTTCATGAAGGGCTATCTGCAAACCGATATTAACCAGAATTCACCGTCGTCACCGTGTTACTTGGGCAAGACAGCATGCCAACTTACAGTTAAGACACTGGTGACATGTCATCTTTTCAGATGAGTCGTTTGTGGCTTATTAAAGCTGATGGTAGGATTCGTGTTCCTTGTGTTCTGTCTTTCCCACAGGGAGCATACAAGGCAGGAGGTGGTGCAGTACATGTTTAGGCAGCTATTCATCATGGTGGAAAAACTGCTCTTCAAATCCTTCAGGGAAACGTCAATGTCGCCTCCTACAGGTATTACATGAAAACGATATTTCTGCCATATGCTAAGGCAAGGTTTAGCAATAACTTTGTGTTCCAGAATGACAATTCCACTGCCCACAGTGCGCATATGTACAGGATTATCTCGGCCAGGAGGACGTTACACGATTACCAGCAAAGTCTCCAGATTGCAATCCCATTGAGAACTATTGAGCAGGAAAATTGTTAACGACGACCCTAAACCAGCTACTGTAGCTGAGTTTCAGCGTCTTCTAGTGACATATTGGGATGAAATTATGGTAGATTACATCAATAACCCCATCGACAGAATACCACGTCGCCCTGCAGTGGTTATTAGAGTACGAGGAGGGCCAACCAAGTACTGAATGCTTAATATGTAGTGATATAAGGTTACAGACGTTATTTATAATAATCTGGTGTTATATTTTGTCATTATATATGCTTTGGTAAAGTTTTGTTGTGATAAGTGAAAAGCTGAATTACACATCTTTCTATTAGTGTCTGGTAAAAATTGATCATACTATATAGCAAATCTCATATTTCACTTCAGTAGTATTATCTGGAGTTCTTTGTTGAATCATACCTACTTTATCATCAGTTTTTTAAAATGTTCCTTTTGAACAACAAGAAAAAACCCCACCAAAAACATTATTTTTCATAAAAGAAAGAAATACCTAGATAATAAAAGAGGGATATAATCATTATAAACACAAATAAATGAAGCCCTGTTGGATTAGGGTAATGTGTAACCATAGCCAAATAATAATAATCTATTTAAATAATGTATATATTACAATAAGGTTTATTTGTTAGTTCATGTGGAGGGGAATTGAATGCTAAACTAACCAGAAACATGGGAAGAGAGAGAGAAGAAGGGAATAAATTTAAGCCACACTAAAATTAAAACTTTTCAAACTGAAATCTTTTTGGGAAATAACTTCTCTTACAGTCTGTTTCTGTTGAGTTACCTAAAAATAGTTGTTGTTTTTATGCTGATAGTTACGATTAATAAGACCATGGATCATTTTTTTATTTTTAAAGGGACTGTTCAAACACCTGTCATCTGAATCTGACAACAGTAGCATTCAAAGGGGAAACCGCCTGCACCTTGGAGTAAAACTACGGCCGCAAACCAGAGGCGACAGACCGAGCAAAAGGGCAATTGGATAGCCTTGTAAGGTACAACAGAAATCAGATTGTATCTCAGTTGGCTGATTACTTAAAGTGGTTAGTTTTCGTTTGTATTCGAGACTTCAAACGTATTATGCAAATGACATTACAAACACTATCATATGACAGCCGATAACCAGTTCGAATGCCCCTCAGTGGCTCAGCAATAAGTTTGAAGGGTTATAACCCCAAAACCGGCTTTCGATACCCTTGGTGGGCACAGCACAGATTGCTCATTGTGGAGCTTTGCGCTTAAGAACAAACAAACAAAACCAGTCTGAAGATTGTTTATATCAGATATAAACAAGAAAGCGTTGCTTCAATGGAGCTTAGAACTTGGAAACATATAATGTGATCTGATGAGTCGAGTTTGACTCTTTTCTATATTGACCAGATAGTAGAGTAAAAGTACGGAGAAACACTCATGAAGCACTTAACCCTAACTGTATTACTCCGACAGAGTTTATGGACTTACAACGCTAAAATCCGGGGTTCGATTCCCCTTGGTGAATAGAGTACAAATAGCTCACTGTGTAGCTTTACGCAAAAGAAAAAACCCGACACAAACCAGTGTCCGGGGGTAAAAGGAATAAAAAGTAAGAAGACAAGTTTCAAGTAATCTCATGTGCTCTTTCACTTTAATATAAAGAAACCAGTGCTCGAGTTATTATTAAAAAAAGACAATTCTTAGACAACTGCAATCATTATTTACATTGTTCTAATAACATCAGAATTCTGTTTTATTAGTTTTAGTAGTTATTATCCATTAACAAGTTCACACTTCACTGCCGAGTCTCGATACACACAAAGTATTATATAGACATAAACCAGAGACCATCTATACAAAAAGTCCAGCGACGAATGATATGTGTTTGCAAAGCACGTGAGATAGCAAAATAAAACAATACTAGGCGTATATATATATATATATATATACATATGCTATAATATGCTATACAATTTAAATAAATGGTTTGTTTGTTGTTAAGCGCAAAGCATGGAATGTCTGTGTTGTGCTCAACGCAGAGATCAAACCCATATTTTTAGCTTTATAAGCTTTATCGCTAAATCACTGGAGGCTGAGAGGTCACACATGAATGAACAAACAAGGAGCATTCACACTAAGGAAAAACACTAGAAATTTAAAGAAAACGAGTATATATATACTGGAAGACAACATCGTGACTTTATCAGAGTAACGTCAAAGTACTGTTCTCTGTATATGTATATTTAACTTTCTTATGATGAGATATACACATTTCCCCTGTATTAACAATGGATCATTAGGACTTAATTAGCAGGAAGTATCTAGTGAATAAAGTATTGTGATCATGAAAATGGTGGAACGCGAATGAAAAAGAATTGCTCAAAATGACGACACAGACAAAAAGCAAAAAAAAAAACGTTATTCACTGAGCCTTACTGGGGCTTTCAGGAGTTCAGCCATCCTTATAGTCAACGCGCCATCCGTTACATGTATTCTGACCATGCTGCCTGCAAACAGATCACGACAGTCTCTTTCGCCAGCTTCAATAAATATACTTTGGTGCTAACTAAAACAGAAACGCCTACAAAGTCACCCTTTCCAGGTACATCAACTAAGGTCGATAGCAGCTCTCTTTTTTTACCAAGCAAATGTCGGATCTGCGATTGAAAAAATCCCTTTTTTGGTCCCTAAGACTCAACAGATCAATGAGAATACAGAGACAGTCGATAAAGATCCAGAGAACATTCAGTACACGTAGACAATCTAACTTAGCGGTAACTAGAAGGACGTCGCATTTCTCTAGATGCTGATTGGTTACAACTAGTAATGAGATTTTTAAAGAGAGATCAAGTTTAGAAATATACATGAATTTTAACAAGTTCTGTGTCAATGCTAAAAAAATAGATAGACTTAATATCAAAATTAACCCCGGTGGCTCAGCAGTAAATATTAGGGCTTATAATGCTAAAACTCGGGTTTCGATACCCGCAGTGGGCAGAGCACAAATAGCCCATTATGTAGCTTCGTGCTTAACAACCAAACATAAAAACACATGTAGGTGTATATACATGCGTACATATGAATATATTTATGTATATTAGACATGAAAAACAAGAATATATAGAAAGGTGTGTGTGTGTGTTTTCTTATAGCAAAGCTACATCGGACTATCTGCTGTGTCCACTGAGGGGAATCGAACCCTTGATTTTAGCATTATAAAGCCGAAGATTTACCGCTGTCTCACCGGGGGATAAATATATAAAAATAGTGTAAGTGTCTTACGTGAAACAGCAATGAAAAACAAAACTTGGTACTTTATTTAAAAAAAAAAACAGCTGCAAAGAATAGTTAATACCTAGAGCATAATAAATGTGAATATCAGTCAACACCAAAGGTGTAGATACAAATGTATAAAGTATTTATTTAAAAAAGATTATTCGGTAAAAAAATCAGCGCTACTTGTATAATAATCTGATATTTATACACTGAACTTACCAAGTACAGGAAACTTCCAGCAGGTGGCCCTGCAATCATTCCTACAGTTATAATTGTCTCTGTGAGCCCCTGAAATGAAAAATTAAAAGTTATAAAGATCTGCGATTTTTTTAAGCTTTTAAATTTCTTTGGAAGTTGACATGAGAACTAATTCTAATTTAAACATAAGATATCATAATCACATGTTTCTAGAATATATCCATCTATAAAACCTAGTAGGTGATTTTGTTCATGTATTTTTCTAAGTCTCATTATTTAAACTAATGAATAATTTAGTTTTATGGAAAAGTGAGAAAATGTACGTGAATGGTAGCTCTTTATTGCATAAGAAAATGTCTACATGCCCAACGAAAATGGTGCATAAATATCCAAACCAAAACACCTTCGAGTACCAACATATCGTACCTCATGCACCCTACAGTGTAATGACCATAGAAATTGTTTTGTAATAGCTGAAAATCATTGATAGAAATTAAGTACTGTCAAGTACAGGCAAATGCAATGATTTGTTTTTATCCTTCTTGTGCTTTTCTTTTTTGCATTGTTTAGTGGCAGAGATTTAATCTGCGTGTATTCTTTGGTTTGTGATATGAAAACAGCTGTTGGCTAATTATACCTGACATAAATTGATATAATTCTCTGAAATAGCTATGATTTTATGTGTAAAGTATGAGCGGATATTCAATCAAATGTTAGATTTTTTGTAATTGTTAATGATTGTAACTTCTTATTTTTAAGTACTTTATTTTATAAGAATACGAGCCTAGCGTTGCCTAGTGGTTAGCGAACCAAGTTGTGTATCGAAAGGTCAATGGTTCGTGCCGTGATGTCGCTGAACATTATTTGCACTTTCAGCTGTGAGTGCATTATAAGAGTGACAATTAATCCTGCTTTTTTCGGTTCAAAGCCAGACAAAGCCCTTATAATGATGGTGTTGTTAAATGTCTGTTTTTCCTCTGGTCAGTAGTTCAGATTTAGGGACAACTATGTCTGAACTATATGGGTCTCTGACCTAGTCTTTTAACCCATAAGTTGCCGTTAAAGATGAAATTATAAATACATAATACACTGTCAAGCTACAATTTATTTTTAATTTTGTTTTACAGTATCAACTCAATCACTTTCGTGGAGAGTAGTTCATATGTTAATTAAACTGTTTACTTTTTTTTCCACAAATTTATAGGAAATTTTAATTAAAATATTATTTAATTTATATTTCATAAATTTAAATGGCTAAAATGTAGATAAGCATAAAGGAGAATACTGAATAAAAAATGTGAAATCTTCATTCACTGTTTCCTCTCTTTAGAAGTATATACAGAGGTTGAGCACGCTATATCAAAATGATTTTGAAGCTTCTTCAATTCGTTACAGTCCATGTCACCACGTCCGGTCGTGTGCTTCTTGAAACTAACTCTGCAGAGTAGTTTCCATTGCAAAAAACTCAGTAGTAAGACTGTCATGTCCATATCACGCCTCTCCTCTCTCCGGACTTTCTTCACCCCATCGAGTGTACGAATACAACTGTTTCCTAGCGCCTATTTCAACAGTCAGATTGTACATAAATCCGTAGAAGTGTGTCCGGCGACATTGCATGAAATAGCATGAATAATCGTTTTATTCTCTAGCTGCTTCAGATATGCGACGGTTAAACGGATATGTTGTAGAAGCAACTTATGTACACGTCACTTATGTCGCTTTTTCAGGCGGATATCCTTAATGATTATGTTTCTTAAAGTGGCCTGAGATATGTGAACAGCATTTGCCACTAACCTTTGTGTTCGTTGATTCTCAGATATTAAAGAAGCAGCACCTTGCTTTCCTCGGCTAAGTTACGACTTGTCGCAAGCCCCTTTCTACCTCCTCAAGTTGATCCATATTCCTTTATTTTACAGCGGTATTACGTACAAGGGATATCTTCGTCTTGGAAATTAAATCCTCGATCTGAACACATCTTTATGATCTGTGTGTATGAATATTTTGTGTCGAAAAATGCTATTACATGCCTTTCCCAAAAGGGATCAATATTCGATGGCACCACTCTACCTACAAAATCCAGTCGTCAAAATGTGGTCTTATTACAATTCATTTCACCGTGGCTTTGTATCGGCTGTGGTTTACACGTGACTTGCTTATTCAAAATCATTTTCATATAACGCATTTAACCCTCAGTATACTTTTCCTTCTATGGGCCAATACTAAGTGTGGACCTGGTTTGACATTATACACGAACCGTCATCGGAAGGTTGTCCACTTCTGGATGCTGCAGTATGAGTGTGGATGATTCCACATTATATTGGTGTATACAAAACATGTCGCCATAATAAATCTAGATACAACTACCGGTTGGTTTTCATAAATTCATAAATACATAATTTATTCGTGTCATCGAGCAACCCCCCCTTTTTTGGGTTCAGAGGTGAGTTGGCAGGCTTACAGTGCCAATAGTGATGGGCAGCGCTAAACCTAACAATTCACTTAATAAAAATAAGAAAAGCTGAGTGTAAAATATGTATATGTATATATATATATACTGACAATTGTTATAACTTTTTCAAAAGCATTGGGAAAATGTAGAATATCCATATGATAAGTGGAGCTTAATCATTCACATTCATACTCAATCATCCGTTGCTATGATTAATTTCTTCATACTCTTGTGATATCAAAACGGGCCTACCTTATAGCTCAGTCCCTAAATTTACAGAATAATGATATATTAAATGATTACTCACGACATAGTATCCTGGGTTCTCGGGGAATGTTTTAACAACTACCGCAAGGACACTGGTTAGGTAAGCAGCAAAACCGGCGCCCTCTACCATTCGAATTAAAATACTAAGTATTAGGAATACTTTTCCTCCTGGTGACTTTTCAAGACATCTGGAAGTAAATAATAGTCACATCAATGCAACAAAAATTCACGTTTATGTATTCGTTCAGAAATCTTTTCAATCGTTCAAGTTATTTGCTAGTAAACTGACTTTTATAAATCAGACAAGCTGAGATAACCGTCCTTTGTCCGGGTTACGAACTTTATAAAACGTGGGGGGTGGGGGTGGATGCTATGATAAATAACACAAAATCCAAACTTTCACGGAATTTGTTTATAATGTAACATATTGTTACAGTATTCATTATTACCTCACCAAAAATTTCGTATAAGCTTTAAAAGCTCAATGCATATATACTTAAAAAATGGTATACACTGTGAGATGGTCAGGGTGACTTTGTACGAAGCGGTAGCAGTCAAAATAGTGGCGGAAGAGGTGCTTTCTGTTACCCGCTTTCAACAACCACCTCTTAATGTCCTTCCACACTGTTTCCCGTTATTAGTTAATTGACGGTCATTGGCCGCAGAAGTGTTTTATGGGATGAAGTTATAAGGTCACGGGTCAAAGTAGGAAGTGAATATAACTCAAGAAACGGCACTTCATATCAGCGTTATGATGGCTGTTGTCCTATCAACTTCATCTGAGTTTGTGTATTATTGCAATAATGGCGGTCATTTTTTCATGTGTTTATGTTGTGTTATAACAAATTTAATGTGTGTGCGTTTTCTTATAGCAAAACTATATCGAGCTATCTGCTGTGTCCACGAAGGGGAATAAAACCCCTGATTTTAGCGTTGTAAGGGCGAAAACTTACTGCTGAAAATCTAATAAAGTATTTTTGTTTGATGTAAGAATGCGGCTATATATGAATGTAGTTAACGTTAACTTACGTCAAAGATAATAAACGTTCAATAACAGAAATAATGGGGTGGAGGGGGTTGTGAATCCCCATTAACATGCCACTTGTTCCAGACTATCATCCCACAAAGTTTGATTGAGATTCGCGCAGTGACCTAGTAGTAGTTAGATAAAGGACAAACAGGCAGACACACAGATGTTTGTGCTTTATATATTTATATATATAAATATAGATTCCATCGAGTGTAACATAAATTTACGAACAACTTATCTCGTTTCCAGACAGAAAGTGATTAGTTTATTCAATCTATGATGGCAAAACAAAATTCATGTTGTCCCAACATATCTGGACTTTGCTCATTTTCAACATTATCAAGAACTAAAAGTTTCTGATTGTCTCCCATGATCAATGAGTTTTAGAAATACTTTATTGCTTATTCATCCTCACCTAGTTAGTCTTTTTTAGCTATTAAATCTTCCAAACTGGTTATTATAATCTATCATCTAGTTTTTGCAGGTAATGTACACAGTGCAGAAAAGGATCGAGTTGGTACTTTATGTACAAAGTGGGTTTCATTTTCTAACCTGTAACATCAACGCTTACTGTGTCTACTGATGGAAAAGGCAATGCTATCCATGTTTTTCTGAAGCAAAGATTAAAATGTGTACCCTACCACTTAGTAATACGAGAAAGGCCTCACATTAAATATATAATTACATATGGGATAAAATAGATGGTAAGAAACAGCACGAGGTTATAATTCACGATGGCCTTATTTAAATTTTGTGTCCTGCTAATAAGAGTGTTTCTTTGTTATATAAATACGAGATTATGAATAATTTTTGAAAGGCAACATCTTATCTTTAAGTGGTTTTCCCAACTCTGTAAAAAAAAAAGTTACTTAGTCTTCCTGAATCTAAGAAGTGAAATATTTAATCTAAAATTCAATTTCTTTTATTGTAAATTTACAAAGACAACAACAGATTTTTGAAACTTCCTTAATTTATAGATAATTTGCAAATTATTTTCACATCCAGCGTATAAGCCTTAATTCCAAAAACTATTGCAATATCAATTCAAAGATGGAAAATATATTAAAGTTGTATTCTTCACAAAAATAGGTTTAACTGCAATAATTTAAGGAGTAAATGTACTTCTGATTTCATGAAACACAAGAATTTAGTTCAACTAGATGTAAAATAACTTACCCAAAAAGGACTGTGGCGCCACCTGTCAGGAACAATCCTGAAACAATGATGAACTTGCATCCAATTTTTGTAAGCTAAAAGAAATATAATTTCTATTTAATATATTAATTTTTCTTAATGAAAATAAAGCAAAAACATATAGCCAACTAAAACATAGTTGCTAAAGATCTTATTACAAAAATACAAAGTTTTCTCCACTACTTTTGAACGTTTTCCATTTTAGAGTTTTTCTATATTAAATATATCACAAACATTTTCAGTTAAACTTTTTTATAATAACTATTCTCAAATATATACCTTCACTTTTTAAAGGTTTAATTTCCATAAACTAAATACTTTAATTTCTAAATTGCCCTCGAGAATTGATAAGATTACCATTATTACCAGCGGTGGAAAGAACCTACTATGTTTTATATTTTAGTCTGGTTCTGAAGAAAATGACACCTGAATACACATGCCTTCAAAGCAGATTTACGCAGTAATGGAAAAACCATTAGTTGATGTTTTTTTATCTTCTTTGTCAGTTTTCAATCTTTTCACACCACCAGCTAGTTTTGGATAACTATTTCGTTCGATACAAGATGATAAAAACCGTATAACCCGAGCGCTTTTGAAAGGTCCACCTCTTAAAAGCGCTCAGGTTATAAGGTTTTTATCATATTCTATCAAGTTTCTTGAACCTACGTGTTTTTCTGATATCATGAATATTTTGTTCGATACATAATCTACAAATAGTTATAATTTTACTGTAAGATATACATGTAACGCGTCAGTAAGTTAACAACTGGTTACTTGAGGTGTTTGCTACATTCAGTCGATATTGTGTAAAATAAAAGTCACTGTACTTACAAATTTGCCAGAAATGACGCTGAAGATTACTTGGGACACACTATAAGCGCCGAAAACCATAGAATATTCAATTGCGTCTAGCCCCTTCGTTCGAGCCTAAAACAGTATAAAACAAAATTGGATTAAGTTTTCAAAATAATTCACGTTCTTTGGCTTTATACCATTTAAATATTTCGTCATATTTTTAACCTGTAGTCAAATTATTACATACATTTCTTTCATATATTGAATAAAACCAAAATCAAAATACTATTTGTTAAAACGGCTTAATAAAAGCTAATGTACTCTTGAACAAAGCCTAGCCCATGTTTGAAAAGTATGGTAGCCACCGTTAAAATTTACGTATACAGTTACATAGAATTTTACCAAAGTTTAGTTGTCAAGTGCTGATTGTAATTGTTTGTAATTAAGCACAAAGGTACACAATGGGCTATCTGTGCTCTGCCCATCACGGGTATCGAAACCCGGATCCTAGCGTTGTAAGTTCGCAGACATACCGCTGTGCCACTGGGGGGGGGGCTGCATTTAATGTTTCTTTAGTCATGCATAAAGTGTAGCTGATGTTTTAAGTACGCCCCCAATGGCACAGAGGTATGTCTGCGGACTTACAACGCTAGGATCCGGGTTTCGATACCCGTGGTGGGCAGAGCACAGATAGCCCATTGTGTAGCTTTGTGCCTAATTACAAGCAAACAAACAATTATACATCCAGTCATTCATATATCTTTGTAACGAATTATTTGTTATTTTCCAGTTACTCCATAATGAGCCAGAGGTTGCAGAATTAATTGTTCGTAATTGATACCTGAGTTGTCGATTTATTTTACTTTTTATTTGTTCCATATATGAATGTAACAAAATATCAGTAATTCACACAATTCTCATGTGCATGTCTTCTATAGTGGTGTTGGTTAAAAAACATTGCTGAACCATAGTGACCAGATGAAGTATATGTTAAGTGTATTATCAATACAAAATATAAACAGTTAGTAATGTTCGATAACTAGTTGTTAGCAATAATAACTTGGTATAATATAAGGCATAATTCATCCGACTAATACTGTGTACATTTTTGGGAAGTGAGCTCCATCTTTCATTATTATTTTTTCTTTCTCTTTGAAAGGACCAACTGAGTCTATTGTTTGAAATATCGTATTTATCGCACTCATTAATTGTGGATTATGTTTTAATGCTCAGCTATGGTTAAAACTCGTCGCTCTATTCTCTAAAGGCGATTTGTTTCCAAACTTAATTTGATAAAGTGTTGGAGGCAGTGACGGACTGGGCTATCGGGATTTCGGGAATTTTCCAGTTGGGCTGGAGAGCCACTGGGCCGGTGGGGCCAAATAATAAGGTACCCGATACTTACGGATTGATGTGTGGCCGTGCAAGCGCTAAGCTTATATGTGTCTCTATACCCTTTTATTGTGAGAAATGGCATAACTGTTCACTAGAATCAAACTATTATTTCACAGTTAAGTCTACGTTAGGGTACGTATAGTTCATCCCAACTCTGATTAATCAAACGGAAACGGCTTCTGAGTTATCTTACGAATTTCAATCGTGCAAGGTTAATTATTAATTATTAGTAGGTGCCTTCTTAATATTTCAGAGCCAGAATTCGATATTTGTATGAGGTTAGTACTAAAATTCTATTAAAATATAAAAAAAAGGAACATTTGTTTTTATTTGCAAAGTACCGGGATGCCTAAATTTAGGTTGGGTCCTAATCGTAACAGGCTTTTTCTAGGCTGAAAGTTTTGAAAGATTTTTATGCAGGGGTTTTTGATTCATTGACTTACGGTAGATTATATAATTATCCCTTCCTCAACTTCGATAAATTTGGCAATTCTGAGCATTTAGTTTTAAAAGTAACCTCACATTTTACTTCAAAAATATAATGAGGCTATTTTGAGTGTTATAATTTAAAACCTAAAAGTATTTATTTTACCCTATTTATATACTTAACATATATGTCTGTAGGAAGCAAATTACTGCATCGATGGCTGACACGAAGAAAATGAAAACAAAAAGGAAAGATAGGGCAGAGAAAGAACGTGAGAAAGGATTCGTGATTCCGATATGTGTATCACCTGTGCGTTTCCATAATTATTTCCACTTCTGTATATAAAAAAAAGGTTGCTTTCTCTCACTGATTTTTATAAAACTTATGAATAAATAGAAACAGTTTTTGAAGCTGATTTATATCTAGAGATGAAGCTGATCGTGCATAAATGAACGTACCCACAAATTTAACCATACCTAGACTTATTTAGTTACGTAACTATTAGCGTAGTAATCGTTGGATTAAGTCCACGCTAAAATAGTAGTTTAACTCACATATTGTACAAATCTGGCTGCTGGGGTTGAGGGCTGCAAAAGAAGAAACGATGAGCAATAGAAATAAAGAGGAAGAACAAACTCGGTAGACAGAGCTTTAGAAATATTAACAAAAAAAAACTAAGAAAGTCAAGTATCCCATAATTCACAGGTTGCATACTTCAACCAACGGTCTACATGCAATCTTAAGCCAAGATAGGCGTATAGATTTCTGTATTGCCTTTTGAATAGACTACCTTCGAAGAAGACCTCACAGAAACACATACACGCTAACTTCAGACTCAAACATAGGTTGCTGTATGTAGCCTTCACCTGTGTTAAAGGATTAGCACATGTTTATGACCTTAAGATATCCAGTCATTGAAAATGTCCTAACTAAATGCAGAAACTGCATGGACATGTAGAAATATATATATATTTGAATAACGATTTATTCTATACCAGATATGGAATGGTGAAATTCGTAATTATTTCAGTCATTACAACTCCACACAAAATAACAGAAAAACTCGAATGGTACCCATAATTGTGAGGCTTTCACAGATCGTGGAATAATTGATAATTTCAACCTTCCAAAACTAGTTTAGCATATATGTTTAGTAAAGTATATTTTAATTATTTCTCTCAATTTTCGTGTACGTGGTCATTACGTAGTTAATAACATCCTTGTAAATCGACTGTCGAAAGATCCAAACAGGTACTAATATTTTTGCTTATCTAGGCTACATACGAGCAACTACGTTCTTATGTAAGCTTATGCTAATTTGACTATGTTTCCGTATACATTCCCTAGAACTTGCTACAACCATTTCGGGGGGGGGGGGCACAGTTGGGTATGTTGGGAAAGGGTGCTGTTTCATTTGATCATGTGACCTGGGAGGATCAGATACACCTGGAACTCTATCTCCCTCTTTGGCTATTGATTTGGTCCTTGAGTGTTGGATGAAGCCCACATTAATTCTTCAGTAGAATATAGTCAAGTTCCTAGAAAAACCCGTTCTTACATCATGCAGTCACAGCAATAGGGTAGCAATAGTTCATTCGCACACGCGAGTGACTCTTTTCAACCATGTCCATGAAAGTCTAACGTCGATTTTTCTGATATAAACCTCACTTTTTTTGTTCATTGTCAACATACAATTTTGTTAATTAATATGTGTCCACAGATTACTTAAGAAGTTTACTAGATTTAGTGGTAAGAGGTACTTACATCTATTATCATCATGACGGAAAGGGCTTTTTCCCTTGAATATATTATTTGAAATTACCTCTCTCACTTAAACAGCCAATGAGAAGTCATAGCAAATGCAAGTAGCTTGCGAGTTTTGTGTTAAACATTACAGTAATGTGTTTTACTTGTGTTATTCGTGCTGAAATTATTCTCTACATAACATTTTTTGAGCTTGCATTTAACGGATAATTTTGGCTACCTGTTTGATAACAGTGTACCTGAATACCTCAAAGTCATTCTCAATCATGTTGGCAAGTGTTTCTGTTAGTTACAAGCACGTTGGTAATAAAAGTTGTGAAATTCCTTTCCCTCTAGCTACCTATAATTCTGTATCATTCACTTAAATTATAATATTTGTCTTCCTGCATGAAAGTTTCTTGCACAGTTGTACATACTTCGTGAAAATGGACAGAGAACTTTCCCACTGGTAGGTCAAGTGATATCTCGAGGATTTAACCTCCATTATATTTCTATAAGAACGACTAACAGTCATGCGGGTTGCACACGCACCTGAGAATAATAACAGTATGTTCTCTCAGTTAGCTCCATCTGTCTCAAGTCCTCAGTTTGGTAAGTGTGTTTAAGTCCTTTCTTTGAATAGTAACGTATTCTCATAAGAAAGGCTTGACATGGCCTTGTGGTTAGGGCACTCACCTCGCAATATACAGGTCGTGTATTCGAATCCCATCACCGAACATGATCGCCCTTTCAGCTGTTGGGGTGTTATAATAAGACAGTTGTGACATATAAGATTTCCAAAGGCTGAGAGTGAGCCTGAGACAGACTATAATTAGCTACAAGTGTATGTGATGACGTGTAATGTTATTTTATGTATAAATATAGCAATATACGTGTATACATAAGCTTATGTGTATAGCGTTGCACATATCTATGGATATTACAGAAATTCATTGACGGGTGTTGTATAACACAAATGGGCCAATTTCACAAAGAACACAACAGCATTTTATCTGAATACTAATACCTAGAATTATGAAGTTAACTGCTTTAATATCTGACTTGAAAGTATTACTTGAAGATACAATACTAATGAGAGAATTTTCATGGAAGGATAAAGGCTTCACATTACGTTTGAGAGAAAACACAGTTTGTTATGGTGTTTTTTGTAAGAGAAAACACAGTTTGTTACGGTGTTTTTAAAGAGAAAACACAATTTGTTATAGTGTTTTTGTAAGAGAAAACAGAGTTTATAATGGTGTTTTTTGTAAGAGAAAAACAGTTTGTTATGGTGTTTTTTGTAAGAGAAAACACAGTTTGTTACGGTGTTTTTTGTAAGAGAAAACACAATTTGTTACGGTGTTTTTATAAGAGAAAACACAATTTATTATGTTTTTTTTAAAGAGAAAACACAATTTGTTATAGTGTTTTTTGTAAGAGAAAACAGAGTTTATAATGGTGTTTTTTGTAAGAGAAAAACAGTTTGTTATGATGTTTTCTGTAAGAGAAAATGTAGTTCATTTTGGTATTTTCTGTAATAATTGTACAAGATTTCCGATTCAATTGAATTGAAATATTCATGGGTAGGTGCAATTATCTATATAAAATTAAATGTATGGGCAGAAGGTTAGAAGTTATACTGAGGGTGTTTTATTTGGCTGTGAAAGAATATTTGTAATCGTGCAAATTGAAATATTTTGTAAGCACACAGTTCTACTGAATATTTACTTAACATTGTTTCAATACAAAATGCAGTTAAGGTGCACGAAAATGCCAGCTGTGAATGTACTGCTGGAGTTTCATGGTCAGAAGATAGAGGTTGGCACTTGTAGAGGGGCTAGCCTGAGTCAGCTATTGGTTGAAGAAATCAGTGTCTATAGTCTCGACCCCATTTCTTTCCTACTGGAACTAATTTTTACTTACATAACAATCGGACGTCATCGATGGAATCCGACTGTGTCGGAGAGTAAAGTGTGCGAGTTGTTGTCCAGCTGATGATGACACTGGGCAACACAGCCGTGAGAGTTGGTAAAGTGGAGATCCAGCGAAGACTGGGGGATTAAGACATCTAGAGGTGTATGGGATACATGCTCTTCGGGAAATACGTGTGAGCGCATGTAAACCTATAGAAATGTCATTTGACCAAGTAATAACTGTAGCTCTCTTTCTCTAAAAATAATTGTTGTAAATAGACATTTGCAGTATTTACCACCTACACATCTTTATAAACAACACACTAATTGAAATTCATCAGACCTTATATTTTCGATCCTGATTTCTACTACTTAAGATTAAATTCTTTACCTTTCTGGCTATCTTGTTTTTCAACTAGCTAGTGGCGTTTTCATTATTTTAGTGTGTGTTTTGGGAACCTCTATTTTTAAAGGTCTAGTAAGACATGGAAGGTAAAGATGTGGATGAAAAGTGACTACAGTTTCAACAACTCTAGCTACGGATCTGACAGACAGTAAGAACTGTCTTACGCTGATACCAAATTCATTGGAAGTGATTTTCTTTGGCGTCATTTACCAAGTTCGATTTGTAGATACTGGGGAATTGATAGCAATCAGAAATGTTTTAAAATACAAGAGAAGATTAAAGAGACTATGAGACAATTCGATCATTGTAATATAGTCAGACTAAAGGATTTTTTCTACTCAAATGGTGAAAGGAAAGATAATGTGTTTCTCATTTTGAGTATGGAATTTATTCCTCAAATTTTGAACAGAGCAGCAAGACGTTACATTAAATCAAGACAAACTATACCGATATCCTCCATATCCATATGACAGACATAGACTCACATAATGTGGTTGAATTACTATTATACGATCTTATACCATAAAAGGTTGAATAAAGTTTGGATATGTAAAGCTACTCGAGGGATATCTGCGCTAGCCGTCCCTAATTAAGAAGTGATAGACTAGTGGGAAGGCAGCTGGTCAACACCATCCATCTCCAACGAAAAGTGGGATTGACCGTCACATTATAATATAATATATCCACGCTTGAAAGGGTGAACATATGCAATGACGGGATTCGAACTCGCAAGTCGAGCGCCCGATTGAATAAAGAATATAGTACTAAAAATATAACAGGCCTAATACCATAACATTTGTACTTCATTAAGTTATACAATGTATCACCTGTTCCAGAATTTAGCTTGTATTAATTGCTTAGAAAACTGTCATCGAGACATCAATCAACGAAACTATTTTTTCCAGAGACAAAAGTCTGGAGTTACTGTGAGTATTCAGAAGCATTCCTTTTTTCTCCATTTTGGTTACGATTTGTGTTAAAAATTGTTTTTTTTTTTTGTTATAGCCGCTGTTTGTGTGTGTATATATACATATATATGCATTTAATGTTTGTTTGAATTTATGCACAAAGTTACACAATGGGCTATCTGTACTCTGCCCACCACGGGTATCGAAACCCGTGTTTCTAGCGTTGTAAGTCCGCAGACATACCGCTGTGCTACTGGGGGGCTGCATTTAAAGTTTCTTTAGTCATGCATAAAGTGTAGATGGTTAAATTTATGTATACTGTCTTTTGTTTGTTTGAAATTAAGCATACAGCTATACAATGGGCTATCTGTGCTCTTCCCACCACATGTATCGAAACCCGGTTTCTAGCGTTGTAAGTCCGCAGACATACCGCTGTGCCACTAGGGGGCATTTTTGTATATGCATGTATTAGGTGAATTTCATTCCTTTTTCTTTCTAATGCTTAGAAGTTGCTGTATGTAAGTGTATAACTATTTAATTAAGATTCACGCAAATGTTGATTTTATTTCAATATTAGATTAAAGCTCTCTTTATGTAGATAATTCATATATAATGCTATTTCTTTTATTTTCAAATAATAATAATATGTACACATATATATATATTAATACTTATAATGTTGGATCTTTTTTTTTACATTGTGTATTATTTGCAGTCATTTTGAATTCCTTCCTTTTGTGTGTATATAGATTTGTATTTTATTATTAAAGGGTTGTTTTATATTTTCGTTGATCTTACCCTATCAAAAGTTTTGTTTTTTTATGTTTTGTGGTTATTTAGGTTAAAATATTTTAGGTGTTAAAGAGCATTTTTCTTCGTTAATTTGATTATGTTATCATGGAGGGCTTATTTCAATTCCTCGTAAATAATACCTTGTATTTTACGTATCTTTTTTTTATGCGTGTATATTTAAGCTGTTACTGAAGTGTTAACTATAATGTATTTTGTAGTGCTGTATTTTTGTGAATACTTTATTATATAACAATGTTATTCTTGTGTATGCTTGTTCTGTTATAGATATTTTTAGTAAAGGGCCATTATATTGTATTAATTGACTGGTTGCTGTTATTGTACATTCTTTGTTTAAGGGCTTAATTTGTATTCTTTGCTAAAAGGTGTTTTTGTAATTGTAGCATCAGTGATTATCTTTGTTAAATTTACCCACATATTGTAACCGACTCTCGCCCATGTAAAACAAGTACAAGGCAACATAGATGACATTGCCTTTTGACAAAAATACGATACAGAATAATGGCATATGAAAAATACTCTTTAACAAGGATTCACTTTAATTTCAAGTTGCAAGAATACATACTAATACATCTCATTTAAGGGCTTTTAACTTTGACATTACGGATGGCTGGTAAAACCTAAAAATAAAGAGTGGAGGAAAAGTGTGGTATGCAGGCATATCTTGTGTTTCCTGCCCCTTTGTAATAAAGAAAGTCATTAAGTTCCTTTTACTCTAGCTACCTATCATTTTATGTCATTGACCTAAGATATCACTTTTGTCTTCCTGTGTAAAAAGTTTCTGCAAACTTTATATTTTATGAGAAAGTAGACAGTGACCTTTTCCACTGGCAGGTCAGGTGATACCTTGAAAATATAATCTCCTTTATGTTTGGATAGGAATGAGCAATAGTCATGTGGGTAGCGCACATTCCTGAAACTTATAGAATTTTCTAGATAGTATTATGATCTCTCTATCTCAACTTCAAGCTCTCAGTTTGGTAAGTTTCTTTAAGTTCCTCTTTAACTAGTCTCGTACTCTTCTAAAGTTTA
The DNA here is from genome assembly GCF_000517525.1 of Limulus polyphemus. Lineage (NCBI taxonomy): Eukaryota > Metazoa > Arthropoda > Merostomata > Xiphosura > Limulidae > Limulus > Limulus polyphemus. The sequence goes on along the minus strand of NW_013665661.1, from coordinate 1,400,497 downwards.
ATAATGAAACTTAACTAGCTATTTCTAAGCCTGTTAATAAGTTCTTTTGAGAATATAGAAATTTAACTATCCAGTAAAGCCGTTGTCTCATCTTGTTCACTTGTTTAACTTTGATTGTTTTGAATGTTAAATAAAAATTGTTTTCACTGTGTGTTCTACATTGTATCCAGTCTTTCTTTCTCAAACTCAGTCAAAGTTAAACACATCAAAACTACGTCACGGTAAATATCATGGTTGAATCTCCTGTTATTTTGTGAACCTATCCTATTCATGCTTCGGGGAAAATCAGTTTTACCTGAGAATACTGCAGTAATATACATCACAGAACGATCCATCAGTACAATGTAGAGCGTAACGAAACAGGTTAGAATGTATATAAATCAAACAGTCCACTGTTAAAGAATTGTCGCACAAAGCTGCATAAAGGACTATCCCAAATGTTCAACTGATAGACTAGAGAAAATGCAGCTACAACAGAACCCACCTCCAATTCTTAGGCTACTTTTGTCTAACCGGCTAGTGGGATTTGACAGTCACTCTTATGGCGTACTCATTACCTCAAAGAGCGAAGTGCTTTTTTTTTGTCAAATCGTGAATCCTCAGATTTACTGTTCATGCCCAGCTCATCTGAAATTTCTAGCATTTAGACGCAAACATGGTGCGTGAATGATATTACATATATCCTTCAAATTGAAGTAGCGGACTTCAAGTGTTTAAAACAGCTCATCTGAAATTTCTAGCATTTAGACTCAAACATGGTGCATGAATGATATTACATATATCCTTCAAATTGAAGTAGCGGACTTCAAGTGTTTAAAACACGTGATTTCTTTCAATATTAGTTGTAGGGTCAGTTTTCGAAATACGTAAAGACAAGAAAGAATTATCCCCGGGTAGGACAGCGGTAACTCTACCGACTAACAAAGCTAAAATCTGGAGTTCTATTCCCCCCACGATGGACACAGCAGATAGCCCAATGTGACTTTGTTTTGAAATAACCAAACAACTGGAATTCTCTAAAATTTTTATGTTGAAAAATTTGGGTGGGATTTATAGCTTTGCACACTTATGCAACTGCTAAATCGGGTGACCCCAATTACTTTACAATCAAATTGTGCAGTTTGATACGTGGGATTTATAGCTTTGCACACTTATGCAACTGCTAAATCGGGTGACCCCAATTACTTTACAATCAAATTGTGCAGTTTGATACGAATTTGACATTTGAAAACTATTTGAGGAAGTTGCAATAATTTCTACAAATTAAAATACAAATCAAATTGAATGTGCAAAAATTCTTAATTTTATAGACCTGTTGGCTGCAACTACTTGTTTGTGTGTTGTTAAGCACAAAGCTACGCAATGGGCTATCTGTGCTCTTCCCACCGCGGTTATCGAAACCAGATTGTTAGCGTTATAAGCCTTCAAGCTTACCTACCGCCAAGCCACTGGGGCTGCTGCATCTAATTTTGTTCGGTATTAAAAATACTGAGTTTCATACAATAGTAAAAAGAAAGAAATGCTAACATGTAATTTGTTTACTATAGCCTTTTCCAGGTTAGGTTACGTGTTTTAGTGGTATCAGCAGCCACTAACAACAAAAATGGACAAATGGAAATGAATACATATTTCCTACTTTGTTTAACAAAGTTAAGAGCACTTTTAGATTGATGACAGTGTTGTGTTTGTTTTTGTTGTTTCCTTTTCCATTTGAAAAAAATGCACTATGATCTATAATAACAGGCTAAAACAGTTGAGTAAAATTGTTGTAACAAAAGCTTAAACGCACGTGATTTGAATACTCCGGACCGTCATGTGATTCTACTAGTCTTCACGTCTCAGGTAAGAATGTTACATGTTACGAAAGTAATCCGAACTTATTTGGCACTGGAAACCTTGTGACTGGATGTCTTTAGCGAAACATGATTTAGGAGAACAAAAGGTCTTAAAACACATTAATGTATTCTGTAACAGTCTTAAGAAAAACTTTATTCTTCCTATTTAACTGCTGATCGAGAAGTCTTGGAATACGTGAAGTGATATATATATAACAAAAAGTTGCTTTATTTAAGCTTATTAACAAATAATCCTTAAAATAAAGCGCCCTTTATCTGTAATTCTGAGCTTTGTAAGCTTGTATAACAGTTATAATTAATTTACATTTTGATGACTTCTTTGTACAAATATACTGTTAACAATTTCGTAAATTTCTTCTCACACTAGGAAAAGAATGACAGGGAAGATCAAACCTAATTGAATTATCAAAGACGTAATGGTAAAAATCAAGGTTAAATGCAATAGGTTTAAGATGCTTAAGCTGAAAGACAGGATGGAATATTTACAGGACTATATGAAAGCTCGAAACTTGGTTAAAAAGAAATTAAGAAATAAAAACGGACTTAGGAGAAATAGATGGCTGATGATGTTTAAACTAACAGCAAATATTTTTTAAAGTATGTTACAGGTAGGCAAAATGTTAAAATGTTGAGATTGCTGAGCTATTAAATGTCTTTTCTTTTCTGTTTTTACAAAAGAAGATGTTAACTACAATGTCGAGCATTCTATGGGAAATATTAAGATTAACCCGAGTCCTGTAGATCAGTGTTTCCCAAACTGTGTTCTGCGGAACCCTGAGGTACGATATATCCAGGGTTTCCACGAGAACATTTTCTGTGATGTAGTCGGAGTAAACGAATAGGCCAGGTATAGGTATGGCTTAAAAGTTCGTCAGCCCATAAATCGTAGCATCCTGTATTCCCTTTATCAATGGCTATTTCATTTATGGGCGGAGCCTGATTGATGACTCGCTGTAAATTAGTCGCTAGTGATAGTCGAGTACAGTGTTTCAAGGAAAGAACAAGCTAGTGTCGTTTGTTTGTAATTAAGAACAAAGCTACACAATGGGCTATCTGTGCTCTGCCCACCACGGGTATCGAAACCCAGTTTCTAGCGATGTAAATCCGCAGACATGCCGCTGTGCCACTGGGGACAGCTAGTCTTGGGTTTGTGAATATTTCGTAACATTACAAAATAACAGTGATTTCAAGTATTGATACTACTTAGCCATGGATCTGTGTTTAAAAGAAGGAACTTTAAAGCGAAAAACACGTTCTTCTTATAATATTTTTTTATGATTGGACTTTTTAACATAAGAATGTTTCTTAAGGGTTCCATCAATAGTTTTAGAGCTCAAAAGCGTTCCGTGGCCGAAAATGTTTTGGAAACACTGCTGTAGATAATATTTACTTGGTCATGAAAAGAAAGATGAAGAGATTAAAAATATATAAAACATGAAGGCAACACAATGTTTTCTCCGGGATTTTAAAAAATTCAAAAATCAGATATGTATCTCTCTTTTATTTTTTTGATAAACAGTGGGCATATGCTAAAGGATTGGAGAATTGTCAACGGTTCTCGTATTTTTAAAGGGGGGGGGGTGATAAGAGTTGCCCTGCAAACTGTAGATCAGTTATAGTTTTACTTCGTAGTGGGAAACATTCTAGAGTCTGATAAACGAAGCTTTGCAAAACCATCTAGGGAAATATGGTATCATAAAATAAATCAACATGGATTTACTAAAGGTAAACCTTTTTTTACTAATCTGTTAAGTTTTTTGAGGATGTTACGTGTTATGTGAACGAAGAAAAGCTGTGGGCTCGATATATCTAAATTTTCAAAAAGCTTTGGATAAGGTGCCATACAAAAGATTGACTATGAAAATTACATCTATGTGATAAAATGAATTGTAAGATGGTAGAATGAGAGAAAACAAAAAGTTGATATTAATTAAGTCCAGTTAAACTGAATTTTGTGACTAGTGGAGGGCTTCAAAATCAGAGCTTGTGTCTTTTCTTTTTCTTTTTACATTAATGATATTGTTATAGGCATAATTGGTAAAGTTTGCGGATTACACTAAACTAGCTGTATTGAGGTACTACAGAACAACTTGGGTAAATCGGTTAGTTAAACAAGTATTTAACCAATTACCATTAATTATAGTAAATGTGAGACAATACACGGGTTATTATAATTGTATCACACGTTTAAAGTAGATGAGAACCCAACCAATAGCGTGACTGAATAAAGATATCTTAGAATAGTGGTGGACAAGTCACTCAAGCCATCGAAGGAGTACTCTGTTTCTAGTAAAAAAGCTAACAGAATTTTCGGGTGTATTTATAGATATGCAAGTAAAGAAAATAATTTTGAAAAAGGAAGTAAGTGTTGTAGAATATTAACAGAAAAAAATAGGGTCAATTAAACTCATTTGTGATTGAATGGTTATGTTGCTATATGTTAATTCTTTCCTGTACTATTATATAGGGATGATGCAAATGTCATCCCTACTATCTTGTTTGCTTCGTTTTGAAAGATTGATATTAGCCATCCCTACAATAAATAAGCTTAGTATTCCGCAAATTACATAATTTCGAAGTCTAAGTTCAAGGGAGGTCCTGTTCAATCTACACTTTAATCAACGTGTGTTATTGGGTTATACTAGTTTAGGAAAATTCCAGAATTACGATTTTGTTTTAAATTACTACTAGTTAATAATATTTATAAAAACGGATACTCCGTTTGAAACTATGTCACCTTAGTGAAGTTGATTGACACAATTGTTTTGGTTTTTGAGTTATCATGTAATAAAAAAGAAGTAGAAGAAAGAGGAACAAGAAATTCAAACTTTTTGCTATGGTATTTACAGTCATTCCCAGAACTTGTGACTCAGTCTTGAATAGATATTGTTATAAAAGGAAACACTATATAGTACTGTAAAGTCCTAATGAAATATGAGGGGATATCTAAAATACCATTTTTAGGAACAATACGAGCCATCCCTACATAGATAGTGCTACCACCTGCCTGATAGATTACAGTTCAAAACAAGTAACCATTTCTCTATATAAATCATTAGTTAAGCATCACTTGGAATACTATGTAAACTTTTGGTTTCTTTATCTGAGATGGGATAATGACTTATAAGAAAGAATTCAGAGAATGAAGAAAATAGGACGGTTAGAGAAATGGGGGGATTATCCTATGGGGAAAGGTTAAGATCTCTTAACTTATTTTTTCTTAAGAAACGAAGCGTAAGAGGCGATCTTATCGAAGCTGTTCGTGGGTTTGATAGGATAAAGCCTTTTTGTACTATATTCTTGAGACATTAGACGAGAGGACACAAGTTTAAGATTTAGAAAAGACAGGCTAGGCCCCACATAAGATAGTTATATTTTAATAACAGGTGATTGGCTTATGGAATAAATTTCAATTGTTAGTAGTGTAGACCAACATTTTACAAATATTTAAAGGAATAATCGATAATTTCCTGAAACGTAAAGGGTGGGTTTACATTTTTATTTTCTGTAAAGGACGAGTGTGCAGAAACAACCTTGAAGGACGAAATGGCCCCTTGTTGTTCATACGTTAAGTTATTGCATTCTGTATAACAATGGCTAATCTGGGTTACATAAACTTCACTCCCAATACCTATATAATAATAATGATTCAAGTTTTTTAAATAAAAATATGGCTTTTAGTGTGGTGTTTTGCAGTAAAGCGCATAATAATTATAGTGTATTGTAAATTTCAATATTGTAAGCACTTTGTAGGTTATATCAGGTTCAGTAGATAGTTTCTTTAATTAAAAACTCTCGTGGATAAATTCAAAGTTTGCACTGACACTACGGAACAACATTTTGATAAAGAAAATTATCTCATTTTGCATATCAATTTAACATAAAATAAATTTGCAAGCAACATCTATGAAATTGTTCTGGATTTACAATACTTGGATTACGTACTTTTAAATATAACAAGTTCTGTTTCAACATGCGTACTAGATTCACAGCTTTTGGTATTTCTTATAGTATATATAAATAAAAAAAGGACAGTTTATAATTAGGTACACAAAATTGCGTAATAGACTGATGTACAATGGTCTCAACAAGCAACAAAAAATTTACATGTATTCTTCAAGAAAATAAGAATTTCTGAGAAAGACTCTTTTTAACTGTAGATTGATTAAGTAAGAATTATTCTTGATTAAAAATGATGATTATCAAACTTTGCACATTTTGAGAAGTCCATGATATCTCTTGGAGTAGATTTAGATTTTAATAGTAGGGTAATTCCTTCTCAAATAATTTGTTATTGTAATTTTGTTATTTCAGAGGTGTGTGTTTGATATTATATTAACCTTCTGACTAATTGTTTTGGACACTTTGTTTATTATAAAACTCACAATTGGTTTAACCCCACTAATCTAACTTTTGGAGCTTAACTGTAGTTCTTGTACCTTAGTACGGAGGATCTTTTTTATTATTATTTTGGAAGCGGAAGTAGAGTGAAACTGACGATTATATAGCTCCTTTTTCATGTATTATAAGCATAAATTTTGTATTTTGCGATTTTCTACCTTAAAGAATTTGCTATACTCTCTATACTTCGCCGATAGTCCGACGGTAGTGTCGTTAATGCGACTAGTTGGTCCACACCCTAACTACGATATTTTGCTTTGCAATTTCCTTTAATTGTATATTTTTGCAGACGTAACGTCAACAGATAAAATTTGACTATTATTTTTTACCGTGATATTAAACTATAAAATTGTCTCTGCTTAATAATCTTTAAGCAAGAAAGTGTCTATACAAATATATGAAATTATATGGATACACATGTAGGTACTTGATATTACTTAATATCTAATTTTTTTAATTTATAGAAACATAATTTAATCCTAAATCAGTGTTCTAAACAGATGCCTAGAACTATTTTATCTTTCAAACACCAGTCGATTAATTTAGCACGAAATATAAGGCTCTTTGTCCGAGTGTCGAAGAAACGTTGGCAATTTTTTTGCATCTGTTTTTAACCACTTTTATATCGTATAGTTTGGCTTGTTTATTTGTTGGCTTTATTCAACGTATCTGAGTTTAAAGAACCGATGTCTAAGTACATTAATAATCTCCATACTCAAGTCCGTTAAAAAATGATAGCTTTTAGCCTATTTGTTTAAAAATATATAGTGAAGCTTCTGCAAATACTTTCCAATGTAAAATTACTTAGAACATGTTATAATAATCATGTTAAGAAAGTTTAAACTATTGAAATTATTATAATTATATAAATATTGAACTTTCTTTAGAATATTCAAAGCTTGATTTATTACCAAAATGACAATAGAAGTTTCATTCTAACCTATAGTTTTCACGTTTTTTACTGAAAGTTGTCTGTATGTTTATGTTAATAGGTAAAATATTTCTACAGTCTTTTCTGTTAAGTAATCTCAGAATTAAACTGTTATAGGTTCGTCATTCATATTATTTCTTTTAGTTAACTTTCTTCCGTTTTCATCCATTCTTAGATAAACAAAAAAAAAAATTAAAATCAATATCGATGGGAATAAATACTGTTATAACTTGTGATATCCTTCAATGATCCCTTTTCATCCTGTAAATTTTCTACAGAAAACTGGATTATCGTAGAATTTACCTGACGCAAAACTGCTTACAGTAAGATACATTGCATTTTCGAACTCAAACTTCTTATTACCAACCCATTAGCAAAAATAAATAGCACTAAAAGTTTAAATGTGTACTTACCAGTTGAGGGAAGAAAGGAGCAATGATGGAATAACATACATAATTACAAAATATTCCAAACCATAAGATGGAAAGTAACAAAATTTCTCGAACTGAAAGTTTGCCCATGTCTTACACTACAAGAAAGACAGTCGACCAGTTAAAGGTTTTAAACTTTCAGATTTTTTTTCTTTTTCTTTTGTATGGAGTTCAATACAAAGTGAAATGATAACTGCCGGAAAAGTGTTATGAATCCGATAGCTTTCCTGGATTTTCTTACAGTGATATTGAAGTTTATATTCTATGCTAATTGATACTGTGATTTCATGTCTCACGTGCCATACGAAAACATCTAGTCATGTGCTACCTGCCAAAATATGATTGGTTCACATGATAACGTCATGAGACAGTACTGGAAATCTACAAAATAGGTGAATTAAATTCTAACAGTTTCTTTTATGTAAGTATAATAGAGTAACTTTCTTCAATAAACTTTTTTTTGTAACCTGAATGGTAATGAGTTTCATTTTTTAAAATAAAAATGTTCTTTACTGGAACGTACAGCGAGGAAAGTGGAAATCATTTGTCCTTATAAAATGTTCTTTACTGGAACGTACAGCAAGGAAAGTGGAAATCATTTGTCCTTATAAAATGTTCTTTACTGGAACGTACAGCGAGGAAAGTGGAATCATATGGCCTTATAAAATGTTCTTTACTGGAATGTACAGCGAGAAAAGTGGCAGTCATTTGTCCTTATAAAATGTTCTTTACTGGAATGTACAGCGAGAAAAGCGGCAGTCATTTGTCCTTATAAGATGTTCTTTACTAGAATGTACAGCGAGAAAAGTGGCAATCATTTGTCCTTATAAAATATTCTTTACTGGAACGTACAGCGAGGAAAGTGGCAATCATTTGTCCTTATAAAATGTTCTTTACTAGAATGTACAGCGAGAAAACTGGCAATCATTTATCCTTATAAGATGTTCTTTACTGGAATGTACAGCGAGAAAAGTAGCAATCATTTGTCCTTGTAAAATGTTCTTTACTGGAATGTACAGCGAGAAAAGTAGCAATCATTTGTCCTTATAAAATATTCTTTACTGGAACGTACAGCGAGGAAAGTGGCAATCATTTGTCCTTATAAAATGTTCTTTTCTGGAATGTACAGCGAGAAAAGCGGCAATCATTTGTCCTTATAAAATGTTCTTTACTGGAATGTACAGCGAGAAAAGCGGCAGTCATTTGTCCTTATAAGATGTTCTTTACTAGAATGTACAGCGAGAAAAGTGGCAATCATTTGTCCTTATAAAATATTCTTTACTGGAACGTACAGCGAGGAAAGTGGCAATCATTTGTCCTTATAAAATGTTCTTTACTGGAATGTACAGCGAGAAAAGTGGCAATCATTTGTCCTTATAAGATGTTCTTTACTGGAACGTACAGCGAGAAAAGTGGCAATCATTTGTCCTTATAAAATGTTCTTTACTGGAACGTACAGCGAGAAAAGCGGCAGTCATTTGTCCTTATAAAATGTTCTTTACTGGAACGTACAGCGAGAAAAGTGGCAATCATTTGTCCTTATAAAATGTTCTTTACTGGAACGTACAGCGAGAAAAGCGGCAATCATTTGTCCTTATAAAATGTTCTTTACTGGAATGTACAGCGAGAAAAGAGGCAATCATTTGTCCTTATAATAATATCCTAAAATGAGTTTCCATTTATTCGTTAGTAGATGCCATATGCAAAATAAATTAAAATAGCCAATTTTACAAACCACTCTGTTAAGCCATTTTTGATATACTGTTTAACATGGTTAATGCATGATTCATTTTTACATAAATTAACATACTTTACGTGTTTAAAAGCAGTGTTCTGATTTACTTGTTAGAAACTGCACTGGTTTATATGTCTTTTTTTGCTGTATTATGTAATAATATTGTTATAAACATACTTAAATGAAACCTAAATTTAAATAACATTTAAAACGGTGTTTTATATTCTATTTTACATATAGTTTTTTCTTTGCGGTATCGACTTTTTCTTTTCCTGAAGAAGACCGGAGCAACAGCTATAAACGATCGAATCTTTTAGATCAGTGGTTCTCAAACGTTTCGGGCTCGCGTAGCACTTTGTGTTTATTTTTTGTAAATTACAGACCCAGGCCTAATTTAAGAAAAAATAATAATAAAAAGAACAGTAACAAGAATTCATATTTTTAACACTTAACTATTAATGATTGTTTTTTCTGGCACGATTGAAGAATATATGTTTTCCATTTTTGTCAATTTTAAGGGAAGAAAATACTGGTGAGTCTATGAAAGTAGAGGGTGAGTTTATAAGTGAGGAGAGTAGTGTGTATATGTATGTGGAAAGCTCAGATAGGACTTATTACAAATTTTATGTACCACAGTTTGAGAATCTATTTTACATAATTTTGATATTATCATAACTTTTTTTAACCTGCATCTTATTTTGTGTGTCATACCCTACTATTGAAAGCTACAGTTTAATTTTTCTATGAAAAAACAGATAAATAGAAAGATAGTTCGGGACCAGAACGTGAACCTAGGATCTTTAGATGATATAAATAGTGCCCAGATCACTACTATATCTGTTGTATCCTAGCTGGACTAATGAATCTTGATATTAGGCGAAAGGTCTCATCGGCACTGGATATGGCAGATGTTGTGTGATTGACGTATTATAACATATACTGCTTTACTCTAACTCAAAAGTTCTTAGAATAAAAATGCCAATGTTCTACCAAATGAGCTGTCCAAAGTACAATACGTCAATGGTTACTTATACATCTTCTAACTATATGGTCACCATACGACGCTATGATCAGGCAGTTAGTGAGAAGGTCAAATGGAAACCAAATAACCTGGCTTTGATAAACTTATAGTAGCATAAAAACAAAGTGTATCTGTCTGTTTAAAACAAATACAAAATACTAATACATTATAAAAACTTACGCGTTTTGGTTTTGTATTTCCCGTAATAACGTATGTTCATGATAAATTAACCATTTAGTTACAATCACCCAGTATTTGTAACTCCTGTATGTGTATCATGTGTGCGTACAACCATTTCCAATATTTTATCATGCGTTTATTCATATAAATATATATATAATATTACAAGCAAGGGTCTTTTAATGTAAATACATTGCAAATATATATAATTCTATACATAAAGATATAAGTTAATAATGTAGAATAATAATAATGTTTCATAATTTCTAAAAGTTATTATTTATAAGTTGTATTGAAAGTTATATTTCGCAATTTCTAAATGAATTGTGTAGAAGAAGTTTTAGTTACAATATATTGAAGAGCATTGAAAAACATTGAAACCAATATGAACAATTTTTACAAACTTTACAGCTAAATATGTTTTTCCTGAGACGGAAATTTCTCTTCTGTCAAATATCACTCTAAATAATATAATGCTAAAGTTGAGAGTTTGATCCCCGTGGTGAATCCAATGCAAATAGCCCATTGTGCAGTTTTGCTTTTAAACAAACAAACTTCAACAACTTTACGTATGTCGTTTTCTATCCAAATATAACTTATCTTACCATACCAAATAACGTGATATCAAGGAAACAAATATTAATGTTAAAATACACAACATTTGTTATTAGGAAATCAAAGGTCCCATTGTCATAACAGTTAGTATAAGAGAAATATGGGTATTATATTTCTAATCAAATAAAAGTCCGGATAAAGGAAAACATGAAGATTGTTTCAATACTACATAACAGTTGAAATCATGGAAAGCACGAGAATTATAGCTCCAAAGTAAGATAAAGTACAAATAGATTAAACATGACAATTAGTTTGTACTATACAATACTTGGAAAGAAAGGAAACTTAAGACTTATTTTCCGATTCAAAAATAATTAATTTGGAATTGGAATTTTAGTTCAGGTAAACGATAATGCGAGGGATAACCTCTGTACTGAGTATCTGTAATGATGTAAATCAAAAATTCAAATACAAAAGCGCATTAGCCACATTGCAAAGATATAATTGTACCTCTGAGATATTCAGAATTTACATGTGTTCTTTGTTAAGTACTAGTTTTCTAGAGATATTAGCTTTCTCGATGTGAATCAGTAAAACTAAAAGCAGGCTTTAAAAATATTGTAACGTAATATCTTTTTTTTTATGTACACCTGTCACGTGACTCAAAGACATCATCATTATTCTTTCACGAAACAGGAGCTTAAATAATCATCCTCGTGACACGTTTAAAAAAACAACTCACGTGGTTATTTAATATGGTGTTTGTTATTAAGCACCAATGTATATCTGTGCTCTGCCCACCACGGTTTCTAGCGGTAAAAGTCCGCAGACATGCCGCTGTGCCACTGGGGGGTGTTTAATATGGACAAATAAAGACGTACTTGGTTTTAAAGTGTATTATTTTAAGTATGCATTTAATTTTGTTTGTTTGTTTGTAGTTAAGTACCAAGCTACACGATGGGCTGTCTGTGCTGTGCCCACTGCGGGTACCAAAACCCGGTTTTCAGCGTTATAAGCCTTCAGACTTACCGCTGAGCCACTAGGGGGAGAGGGCTGCAGTTAATTTTAAGTCAATAAATGCAAAAAAAACGCTTACTTCTTTTTAGCTAGCAAACTGAAACATCTTACATTTGTGAATAATATCATTTTTACAAAATTACCTTAACTAATTAAATTACAAAGGAAGATTAAGAAGATTACGTGTAACGGTTCTGAACACTTTGTCGGACGTAAGGTTTTCTATTTTCGATTATAAATTAGTTATTAAAAGTTTAAGGTCTGTAAAGCTATTTCCAACTCACTCATATTAAATATGACTATTATTGACATCGAAATTTGAATAATTTGGTTTTGAAAATTGAAAATTTGTTACAAATTGTATATGAACTCGAGGTATATGATACGAAGTGAGTTAATTTGTTACAAATTGTATATGAACACGAGGTATATGATACGAAGTGAGTTTTTTTTTGTAAATCAGACATCGCAGCAGTTGAGAACTGTTATGTTTTTATTCTTCTACAACTGAGATAGAGCATAGTTTTTTAGATATGTATTTTTAAAAACTTTTTTGTGCATTTAATTAACGCTTTTGTAAAAAAGATGTAGACAGCCGTGATCTTGCTTTAATCATTACCTAATAATGTGGATAAACGCAAGTGGTCATTCAGTAGAGATGGGAGAGGAGAGTCTATTGGAATGAGAAATATTTTGAAATGAAGGAGTGGTGCAGAGGTTTGTTTAATTTGATATGACCTGGCAGTTAATATTTCTTTAAATATGTAAAACTAAAATGATCACTAACATAGGTAATCTAAGATTGTGCGATATCACACTTGGAGTTGGATCTGAATTGAGTTGACATTTAGTTGTCTTCCGCTTAGTTTCAACATCCATAGAATCACTGAGAAGCCGACCATCTTACAAGAGAGGATGACGTATGTAAAAAAGTGAAATTTTTGTTCTTGGTTATACTTTTGTGTAAGCTTCGTGGTTCGTGCTTTCCCATAAACATTTCAAGCTTCCGAAAACAAATATTTTTGAACCTCCCCAGTTGCGGTGCTTAATTCTTAACGTTGGTCAGTTTTAGCCGCGGTTATCACAACATTAAAAGTGAGAAATCTAGAATAACTTCATATCTCTTGAGCGCAAAAATACTTTGCAGTGGAAATGCAAACCGATGAGATTCTAAAACGAAAAACAGTATCTAGTTGTCACTGTGTTATTTTTACCTCAATTAAAAGTCCAATAAAAAATTATCTTTTGAAGTATTTGATTTATTTCTACATTTATCACCTGTAAGCTTTTAGAATTTGTTATCAACCCAAAAAAAAACTTTATAATTTTATGAGAATTAAGGTTGTATTGAGAATCCAGTTAGGTAAAGTTAACAGGGGATCTATAGTTAAAATATATTAGTAACTCGTTTTAGCAGTCATATAAAACTGTTAAAATGTATAAAATATAATCCATTACAATGCAGGGAAATGCTAAATGATACTTAAAACTTATTTTCGGTAAGAAAAATTATTTAAAATAATTATTGAAAGTATTATGTGGTTGAACTAACTAGCTTTGATGGCACTGTTATGAATGAAACGTAATAAAATTCACGAATTGTTTCATTAAATGACGGAGACGAGATTCCTTGTACTTAAACTGGCGTTGAAAGGCTTAGCTATTCTCTAAAGAAAAAGAATACCGATTTTTTTTCATGCCTAATACTTTACTGCATACGTTAGCAATTATTTCATCTAGTAAAAAATGTACAATCTCAAACAAAACTGATTATAATATTTTCTTACAAAAGCATTGAAGAAAACAGACTAGCTTCTTGATGTTGGCGAAAATCAATAATTTGCATTATAAAAAAACAAAAACAAAAAACAGGGTCGTCTGTCGCCCATTTAACTGCTATACTGCAAACTATTATCTGAAGTATGCAGACTTATATTTTCAGATTAAACCTCGTGACATCCAAATGTTGCAACTTTTTTATTAATTATTATTTATCTTCCGAATCTATTTTTACAATAACCATTAAACAATAATATCATCATAAAGCAGAGGTATCCAAAAGGCGGCACGTTAGCCATATCAGACCTTCTGAAGCCTGATTCGTAGCCCACACTACGATCAGATATTGTAAAAGTAAGTAAAATTGTGTTTAGAGAACGATGTATCCCCAACAAGCTTATGCCCGACCCATAGTTTTATGGTTAACGTCTCAAGTGATCCAGTGTGGAATATAATTGGGGACCACCATCGGGTGTAACGATAATAGACTACGAGTATATTTTTTCATTCAGTATCTTAGGGGCGTTCAAAAACAAATTAATATATACTTTGATTTAACCATATATGATTAAGTATAAAACACTTGCTAACCGTAATGTTGCAAACTGGGTATAATTTGTGCTTTCAACTTGAAGATCAGTTACTTGAGTTGTCACTGTAATTAAAAGAAGCAAACATAGTTTTAGACGATTAAAATGTTGTTTACTTAATTAACATAAATGAAGAGCATTCTTTCTCATGAAAACTGTACTTATATATGTATGATTTAATTATCATCAAAGACATAATCTCAGATTTCAAACTAATGTTTTATTCGAAAAGTCATGATTTAAAAACAGTTGCAAGTAATTATTCAATGAAAAGTGCCTAAATTATCCTCGTATGAAGTGTGTAAACTATCCTCCTATATATTATTGTTCAAACAAGGGAGAAGCTTGTAGGTTATGTTTATAAAGCAGTTCAGATGAGATATAAGAAAACAGTATATACTATTATTCTATATACCATTTCATGTAAAGAAGAGGTGTGTATGGATTATCCTCTTATATGTACGTATGTATGTGTATGAATTTAGGTAAGAACAAAGTGCATAGAATATTATGTATGTATATCATTTTAGGTAAGAAAAAAGCTTCTGGAAGTTCCTCCTATACTACATACCTACTTGGGTAATAAAGTTTGATTTGGTTGAATTTCGCGCAAAGCTACACGAGGGCTATTTACGCTAGACGCCCCTAATTCATCAATGAAAGGCTAGAGGGAAGGCAGATAGTCATCACTACCCACCGCCAACACTTGAACTACTCTTTTACCAACGGGGAATCGGGTAAGATTAACGGAAATTATTCCATCTTATTTTCTACCAGTGTTGGTAAGAAATAAATCTGTAGATTATTTTTTGCGCTATAAACTAGTTCAGGTAAGAAAGAAGGAAGTGGGTTAACTTCCCGTGCTACAGAATAGTTCTGGGAAGAAGTACGAAGATTAACTTCCTATACCATACTCTACTTCAGGTAAAATGTACGTAGAACAATTATCCCACCCTCTATGGCAGCCACTGAGTTATCCAGATATGGGGAAATTAAATGGTTTATGATTGTATGTTACATAATGGTTATAGGAAGAAATACGTAGATTATCCACGCTAAACACAACTTCTAGAGACAAAATAAAATGAATATTCTTCATTTAAATACCACTTGCGTTGAAACACGAAGCTAAATTTTTCATTATCACGTAACTTAGCTGAAAAATGAGTTAATAATGCTTTTCTGTGATCTGAGATGCACACGTTCCATGTTTTTATTTTTATTTTAAGCAAGAGCAGCCTCCCAAACTAGAAGGATAGTTAAATATTCTTCCAGTTCAGGTAACTAGAACCATAAGATTACTTACTTGTGTCCTAATTTTACGAGCATTTATGTAGCTGTTTCTAAGTACTTTAACAGAGTTTTTTTTTTCACTTCCGGACACATAATCGTTGTTTTGGTAGCTATTCTGTGTGAAGCGACCATATATTTAAATTATTGACTAGAGCAAGATATGCACGTTCAACCATATGTTTAAATTACACACTAGGGCGAGATGTTTGTTTGTTTTGAATTTCGCGCAAAGTTACACGAGGGCTATCCGCGCTAGCTGTCCCTAATTTAGCAGTGTAAGACTAGGGGGAAGGCAGCTACTCATCACCACCCACCGTCAACTCTTGGGCTACTCTTTTACCAACGAATAGTGAGATTGGTCGTCACTTTGTAACGCCCCCACGGCTGAAAGGGCGAGCATGTTTGGTGTGACGGGGATTCGAACCCGCGATCCTTAGATTGCGAGTCGAGCGTCCTAACCACCTGGCCATGCCGGGCCAGGGCGAAATGTATACGTTCAACTTCCGTGAAGAAGTTCAATAGTAACTTTATGTAAGTGTAATATTCTTTGTCAGTGCATTCATTAATGTATAAAGATACAATTCTGTCTAAACTGAAAAAATAAATATATACAGCCTAGTTGCTTACAAAACAACTCTGTGCATAAGATAAGAAGGTCATCTGTAGTTTATTCTTTTTTTTTCGATAAGAAAATGCTGGAGAATTCGTTTAACAGATACTGTTTGATAGGGAAAACCTTATCGTTGTTTCTCTTTTTTTTTATTTTATTAAATATCTCTTCAAACTTCTGTGGACATATAACGGAAGAAATAAAGAAAACAGATTTTGATATTCGTGGCGGGCACAGCACAGACAGATCATTTTGTGGCTTTGTACTTAACAAACAAACTCTATAAACTTGCAAATTCAAAAAAGTCTTTTTAATTTTCGTTCGGAGAGATTGTTAGACTATTATTAATTTACATTGAGAAAAGTTTGTCATCAGCTATTATCTTCATATCACATCAAAACGATGAAGTGACCGCTGACTTTTGATGTGTAAATCAGGACTAATAATTGCTTTTAATGTGTACATCAGGGCCAATAACTACTTTTAATGTGTATATTAGGACCAATAACTGCTTTTAATGTGTACATTAGGACCAAAAATTGCTTTCAATGTGTAAATCAGGACCAATAATTGCTTTTAGTGCAGATAAATAATGTACAGTTTTATTGATGTTTTGATGCAAGCTACGCCTATATACACAGTGATAGGTTAAGGCTTTTTGTCTTCTGTTATTAAAGCTAGAGAAGCATATCTGTTTATGCTAATCTAAGTCCCCCAGATATATATATATATATATGTAAATATGTACAATAAACACACGTACTATCTCTGTAACGTAAGGCTATAGAAATTACAATAAACTGCATGGAAATTAATATTGTCAGAGGTTTTATGTTAACCCTTTTCTACCAGGCTCTTTCTTCCTCTTCTTCTTTTTTCTTCCTATCAATAGGCATAAACTAAACAAAACGAAAAAATAGTTACACATCTACTTCAAGTTAAAATACTTAATGTTAACTTCCGATCAGAGCAAGCCATGGACTAAAAGTGAAACTAAATATTAACTTGCCAATCAGTATAGCTAAGTAAATATAATTTTCTGACGTTTCTATTTAAAAAGATTAGAATTCATTGTTTCATTCGTTAGTTATCCTCGTTGTTCGATATTTTCAGGATTATTGGATTGAATTATTCAGCCTATTAATTACGAGGCGGGTCCTTGCGATAAGGTTCTATCTCGTTTAATTTCAAGAAATTAAAGATAAAAAAAAGCAAAAAGTTAAAGAAAGAGTCAAATGATAAGGTTTAACTTTTCTGTAACACAAGCTTTGATTATCTTTCATTAGCTTTTACAGTACTTACGCCTCACGGGAAGTCTCACTATTTATTCATTAAAACTTCCACGCAATTATTCCCATAACAACGGTTTGAAGGATTATCTGTACTTTCTTCAGCTGTTAGAAGGTTTTAATCTGCAGACTGGTTGAGTCGCCAATTCTATTTGTTGTTTAGTTTTTCATGATCTTATTGCTGACTATAAGTTCATTTGACTAGTTTGTACGTGTCAGTATACTGTAGACTGATTTTAGCATATGCAAATCGTTCTTATAAAGTATGGTTAACACTATGTTACACGGTAACTTTAAAGAAGTCTAATACGGTAATTTTGAGTAAAACGTTCATTTTAAATTTGGACGTCATGAACAACCAAGAGGTCCTAAAATGAGTCCTTTGTTATGAGGATTATCTACGACAATGGCCCACAAGAACGTATTAAACACGAATAAAAAGCTTACGTTGGTATTATTGCGTGAGAGGACATCCCCAACCGTAAAGCAATTGCATGTTATAAAAATAGGTTAACTTGAACTGAGTTTCTTTTACGGGATAGTCAGCTGTCTACAATTCCTAATTGTTCAAAATCAAGAAAGTGAAATTCCCTGAAATTTCTACTTTGTAACCACATAACCTCAAAGTGCTTACCTCAGACCAAAATTGTTCAAAAACACAGAGTCACGCTAACAATAATTACACATAATTCGTATAAATAGTAGCATGTCATAATTGACGATATACAGAAGTGGCCTTTTTACTGATGGGGACAGTCTTACCTCACTTTCACTTACTGTATTGATAAAAAACGAGCTAATGATCTGTTTAATCTGAGAGAATATGTTAAGCACTGTTGTAATTACCTGATCGTTATTTAAATAATAATTGTTTAATCTATACACCGTATTGATATATATATATATAATATGATGTAGTTAAAAATGACAAATTACACGTGCAAGCTAAGTTTTGCAATAAAAAGTTTGCCTAAAATTTATTTTTCACACTACTATTAATACTATATAAATATATATTATGTGTTAATTACAAAGGCGAATAAGTTTGCAGCTTACAACGGAAATACCATTTAAAAACTTTACATTTTAGGTATAATACTATCAGTGATAAAACTGGTTTATTAGCAGCCTTTTCCCCTACAAGTATAATCAATAGAGTGTGGGCAAACTTTCGTCTTTAATATACACCTGGAAAAAAGTTAAGCACCCCGTGTTTTTTTCAAGTGATTCAGATTCGACGTTCTTGTGA
>NW_013665661.1:1378527-1380614 GCF_000517525.1 Limulus polyphemus | reverse complement strand
GAGCAAGTTGCACGTGGGGAAAAAAAACGCGCCTGATTTAAATGTTACACCTGAACGCTCACATCCTTTTAATTATGTTTGAAATTATGAACATGCTCAACATCATGAAAATTAAACCTTATTTTCAATAAGCAATCCTGAAAAATATTTGGGGGTGCTTAACTTTTTTCCAGGTGTATATTATTAGTTTATCTTATGTATTGCTTTCACAAGCATGGATGCAAAAATAAGGAAGAATTAAATTGCAATTTATAGTTAATTGAAGTAAAGCTGTTATTTATTATTAGTTAACCTACACTCACAACTAAAAACATAGTATTCTATGTACACGAAATATAAAATGTTTATTCTTGAAATTTTCATCTACGCTCAATTTATTATAGCAGTAAGTTCAATTGATAATGTTTTTTTTTATCGGGTATTATTTTCCGCTAGTTATTAAACTAAAAACTACCACTTAAGACGTATGAAATTACTGTTTGTTATGATATTTCTTCATATTATATATATATAATGTTATCTGCGAAAACAAAATTATGAGCATATTATCTGTGACACTTTAAAATTAATAAACTTTCATGAAAACCTAAAGCAATATTATGTAAGATTGTAATACCACTTACCAGCATTTATATGACTAAATTTTAAAGTCTACATTTTGCCGTTCAAAGACTGTATTGCAAATAACAAGGGAACTGCCTTCTTCTGATAATGGTTGCAAAAACGTGGTGCCATGCGTGATTCAAACGAATGGTACAATACTTGTCGTGTTAGAAACGGGAATTGTAATTTTTTTGAAATCTTTTATTCAATACTAATTCCATTTCAGTCACTTCCCTCTGATGAAATTCCATCATCATACCTTACGATGTGATATTTGAAAAAGTACATCGTTTTATTTCTGGCCTGACTTTTTAAGGTAATCTTAACCGTTTAAGTTTAGTGAAATGTTCAGATATGCATGCTTTCAAAATGCTTAACGACTTTCACGTGTAGTAAATCTGTTTCGTGGGCTAGACACAGCTAATAGTCTGTTTAGTAAATTATTTTTATATTTATTACAATTCACTTGTATATACATATAATTAATTTAATTGAAATATTATCTTTTTATTATCTATTGCATGACGTTTTTATTTATTTTTCATCATAAACATTGGTCTTTGCGTTGCTCTCTGTACCATCCTGCTGCTCGACTCTATACCTAAACAGTAGTAATTTTTCTCATTTTTTAAGTATCTCTATAGTATGTGTAGTAAGCACATATTTTTATTTGTTATTTTTACGTATATATTTTTATTTCATATTATTAAGTACTATCATTGTTTTACATCAACGCTCAATATTTGGAATTAAGATTTTTTTAAACCTTCTAAGCAAGTCGAACCTCGTGAGATATTATTGGGATTACAACCACAAATATCGCTAACAGTGTAGGTGCTCAACTGATGATCAAACCAGTGCATTCTAATAATTACACGTTTTTGTTTGCATAGTCTTAGTAAAAACTACATACTTGCCCACCGCTCAGGTGGGTCAGCGGTAAGTTTACAGACTTGCAATGCTAAAATTCGACGTTTCATTTCCCGCTGTATATAGAGCACGGATAGCCTATTGTGCAACTTTACGCTAAAACAACAACGCAACAACAGTGTATTGAATTAATCGATATACTCGTTACTGGGTTAATTTTGAGTTGTGACCGGTGCAGGAAGCTTGCTTTAATCACAAGCTATTGATAAACAACTATATATCTGTCAATAGAACCTGGACTTAACATTCTTGGATGACAGACTGTTTTAGATGCCAGTTGATGAGTGCAACAACCTATTTGTATATGAAGTGACTTAAAAGCGCATAAGAAAAGGCACCAAAACAATAACTACTTGATTGATTACATACTTTTTCTTAATTTCTTCTCACAAAAATCATCATATGAAGTTTTAACGCGTTATTTCTTATATCTATAATTAACGACAAAATGCTCAGAATATGGAACTACGGTACGACCAGGGGCGGATTGGCCTATCGGGATACCGGGACTTGTCCCGGTGGGCCGATAGTCCAACTCAATTTTGGGCCGATCT